>NC_052499.1:40608695-40723503 GCF_016617805.1 Bactrocera tryoni
TATCAGAGAACTCAGGCTTCGCCCTTAAAAAGTTCCAAGAAGATCCGACATTTTCGAAACAAGTTTTGTTCTGCTTTTAACAAGACGGTGCCACTTCGCATTTCCCACACATCTCATCAATCATTGAATTTGTTAAGAGAATATTTCGGTGAGCAGATAGAGCGTTTTGGGCCTGTCGATTGGCCACCAAAATTGTATGATATCACACCGTTAGACTTATTCCTGTGGGAATATGTAAAGATGCGGAGAATCCCGGTTCGATTTGAGCCTTGGAGCGAAACATCATGCTTGTCGTTCGCCAGTTACCAGTCGACATGCTTAAACGATTCATCGAAAGTTTTACGCAACGGATGCACTATCTGAGACGTAGCCGCGGTCAATGTTGGAAGAGATAATCTTCAAAAAAAATGCCAAAGAATGTTCTTTTGAATAATAATACTCGTAAACATTCCCCATTAAATTTGGAGTTTCTGTGTATTTTCTTTAAAAAAGTAGTGAACCTCGAATTGGATCACCCTTTATATGATTATTATATAATATAGAAGTTGTTGAATTTATATCTCTGCCTTTGATCCATGAAAGTTACGTAGTCTTATACGAGTATATGTATGTATGTATGTATGTACACATAAAAATGAATCGCAAAATGTGTTGCTAAGCGCATAACTCAACAACGCCTGAACCAATTTTGCAATTTTTTTTTAATGTTCGTTAAGGTTCAAAGATGGTTTTTATGGCGAAAAAAATCGAATAATTGCCGAAAAACCCCTAAAAAGAGTCCTTTTCTTTTTCCCATACAAACGAATGAATGCTGTTAGTAACGCTAATGCTCGAGAACGGCTGAACCAATCTTGATAGAAATTTCAGAGGTTGTTCGCTGTGGATCGGGGAAAGTTTAAAAATAAAAAAACCGTATGCTTTTTGTGAGGAAAAGTCGAAAAATTGGACAATTCCAAAAAAGTAACTTTTTTTCATTCCAAATTTTTTTTATTTGATTTTTTTCTTTCGTTTTTCAATTGTCAAATTTGTCGTTTGCTTTCTTTATTCCGGCTATTCAAAAAAAAATTATTGAAATTTATTCAGTGAAAACGTTATGTGTGTTTCACACAAAGTGCACAATTACAGGTTGAAATTTGTTACGATGCCACGAAGATGTCGCGTTCGTTTTGGCATCAACATAAGTATGTATATTGGCAGCCCATGGCACATGACCGAGTATTCCCAGGATGCGAAGACAAACGAACGAAATTATGGATCGCGGGCAATCAGCAAGCGATTGTCAGAGCAGGACTTTTCAAACAACAGTTGCGATGTTTGATGAACTTTATCTTGAAACAACGTATATGTGGTGCTGTTAGATGCTGGATGTACTCTGTTGAGTGGCAAAAGAGAGGTTTGCCGCACGCACATATCCTTCTTTGGATGGTGGATGGTGGTTACACCACATCAAATTGATGAAATCATTTTTGCGGAAATTCCTGATGCAGAGAAAGATTCAGTATTATACGAAGTGATGAAAACCAATATAGTTCATGGACCTTGCGGATACCACAATCCCATTTCGGTTTGTATGTCTGACAATATATGCACGAAACACTGTACACGTGCTTTTCTTTCGGAAACACAAACTGGAAATAATGGATATCCTCTCTATCGGCATCGCTCACCAGATAACAATGGCAGAACATTCAGCATTCAGTTTAGAAGAGTGAATATCAAAATTGGCAACACATGTATCGTACTATATTCACCACCATTGCCTAATTCACATTCAAAACTCATATCAATGAAGAGCATTGCAGTTTGGTGAAATCGATCAAATACGTTTGCAAGTCAGTCGTCGTTCGTCTTGAACGAAATGAGATCAGCAAATATCAAATGGGTCGATACGTGTACAGCAATGAAGCGTTTTATGAGATATTTACTTTTGCAATTCAAGAGTGTATTCCAACCCAGAGAATACAGTGCAAAACCACCAGCAACAAAATTAACATTGACGAGTTTTTTCTCAACTTTCGTCAGTGATCCGTTTGCGAGAACTTTGCTCTATTCGGAAATGCCTTGATATTATACATGGAATGCATCGTCGAAGAAATAGTTAGGCAGAAAGCAAGGCCAACCAGTAGACGGACATCCAGATGTGTTCTTAACTAATGAATTAGGACGAATTTATGTACACAATCCACGCGGAAAACGACGATTTCTTCTACCTTCGGTAGCTATTGATTAATGTACGCGGTTCACTTTAATTTGAGTCATTGCGTAGTGTGATTGGTATGGTATGTGCCACTTTCTGAAAAGCATGCCAGCAATTACAATTGCTAGAACATGGTAATCACTGGAATCAAACGATGGACGATGCGATAGCTACTTCGAATGCGAATGAAATTCGCACACTTTTCGCGATAATCATTTCGACATCAGCCTTCAAATCCGCGTCAATTATGGAATACGAACAAAAGTGACATTGCCGAAGGCATTTTACATCGTATTCGCTAAGAATTTAAAATGGGTCAATTCCGGTTGATACTTCCGGTGGTTTGATATCAATTCCATCTTCCCTTTATCAATTTACGAAAGATGAACTCATGACGAATGTTCGGACATTGCCCAAATTATCGTAACTACGATTTCTTAAGTGCACGCGCAACGTTAGCTGCCAAAAATATCGATGTTATTGACTTAAACTGGAAGATTCAAAGTCAAATTCCGGGAGACTTGCGGTCATACAAATCGATCGATCATCTTGACAATGAAGACGACGCCGTGAATTATCCAGTGGTATTTCTAAATTCTTTGGACAGGCTTGGTATGCCACCAAATCATTTGCGTCTCAAAGTAGGATCGGTCGTTATTATGTTTCGCAATCATCATGCCCCGAAACTGTGTAATGAAACCCAACTGATTGTGGCGCACCTATCGAATACAAGGGGCAGAATGCTTGATTCTACCTTATTCCTCTGAGTTCTAATGATTTGCCATTTCAGTTCAAACGTATTCAGTTTCCAGTGAAAATCGCATTTGAGATGACAATCAACAGGACACAAGCATTGTAACATAGTGTGTGGCATAAATTTGGAAATGCTATGTTTTTCACACGGCCAGATATACGTGGCGTGTACACCGGAACAGAAACCAAAAAATGTTGTTTATCAAGCTGCGTTACACTGCAAAAAAAAGTGAAATGATAAATTCAACTTTTTTTTCATTTCAAACACACATAATTTCACGCAGGACAACGGCTGAGGGGTCAGCTAGTATATAACAAAAGTTTTACATTTTTGAAATAACACCCACAAAAGGTTTATATGTGAGTGCTTACTGTTGAGTTTGCTCACAGAAATTCTTGTATATGTCGGCGCAGTAACAATTTTAGTTTAATATAAGTAGTTCACTTTTACTTTGCTCTGTTGTACTTGTTCATTTCTAATAAACTTCGTGTGAATTTATGATCGTAGTAGCCTTTGCATTTTTGTTTCTCCAACGCCTGTGAACTGTAACTAAACGAATAAAGCTGAGAGCGAGGTGAGAGCTAAAGACTCTGCCGAGTGTGGCCCTGAATGCGTGTATGTTGCTGAATTACAAAAGGTAACGAGTAGGTGTAATGGTGGTTGAATTGCGTCAGCCAACGCAATGTCCTTTTGAACAGAGAGATAAACGGTGTTCAGGGACTCACTGCGCGAATCAGTCCGCGTTACAGTTTTTTTAATAAAATAATAAAAAAAATAAATAAATTTAATAAAAATAATAAAACTAATGTCCATTCCGGCATATACAAAATAGAAATTCCGCACCCAAACGATAATTTCATAATTTTAATTGTATTGAGTAGTTTATAAATTAATTTCAAGTTAATTGAGTTTACAACAAACCTTTTAAAATATGCTATCGATATTGATGTGCTGGACTAATTGCCATTTAAGTAAGATTGCTAAGTGAAAATGGCCAGCATCGTAGATTGATAAGCAACATAAGAGCATTATAAATTCTCAACATAAATTTAAAAAAAGATAGTCAGAAAAAAATTATATATTCTGTCAACAATTTCAAAGCTCAAAGAGAAGTAGGTATTATTACTTTACGTTGAATATTTTATAGCCGAATTTCATCTATGTACTACAATCTTAATACCTATAGGTTGTCAAAAAAATCTTGCGGTATTTGCGCTAGTTGGCGCTGAAAGCGCGTAGTTCTAGTTTTATTCATCGCATCGGGTCATGCTATACCTTTTTGGAAAGCTCATTTCACGCGCATAGTTTCCTTCTAGCCAGTTAAAATTTAATAAATAGAGCATTTAATCCACCATTTGTATGCCTCAATGCATTTTTGTTCTTGTTAGTTGGAACAACGGCACACTTTTATTTTCATCGGAATGAATGAAGATATGTAGTTTGTTTAAACGAGAATGAATGCTTTTAATACTGCAAAATTTCAATAAACAAGTAAGGAAGGGCTAAGTTCGTGTGTCACCGAACATTTTATACTCTCGCATGATAAAGTGATAATCGAGATTTCATTATCCGTCATTTAAATATTTTTCAAATACCGTATTTGTGTAAAGTTTTATTCCGCTATCATCATTGGTTCCTAAAGTATATATTATACAGAGAAGGCATCAGATGGAATTCAAAATAGCGTTATATTGGAAGAAGGCGTGGTTGTGAACCGATTTCACCTATATTTCGTACATGTCATCAGGGTGTTAAGAAAATATTATATACCGAATTTCATTGAAATCGGTATAGTAGTTCCTGAGATATGGTTTTTGGTCCATAAGGGGGCGAGGCCACGCCCATTTTCAATTTTTCAAAAAAGCCTGGGTGCAGCTTCCTTCTGCAATTTCTTCCGTAAAACTTAGTGTTTCTGACATTTTTTGTTAGTCCGTTAACGCACTTTTAGTGATTTTGAACATAACCTTTGTATGGGAGGTGGGCGTGGTTAATATCCGATTTCTTCCATTTTTGAACTGTATATGGAAATGCCTGAAGAAAACGACACTGTAGAGTTTGGTTGGCATAGCTATAGTAGTTTCCGAGATACGTACAAAAAACTTAGTAGGGGGCGGGGCCATGCCCACTTTTCCAAAAAAATTACGTCCAAATATGCCCCTCCCTAATGCGATCCCTTGTGCCAAATTTCACTTTAATATCTTTATTTATGGCTTAGTTATGAAACTTTATAGGTTTTCGGTTTCCGCCATTTTGTGGGCGTGGCAGTGGGCCGACGGACAGACGGACGGACGGACAGACGGACGGATGGACAGACAGACATCCGGATTTCGACTCTACTCGTCACCCTGATCACTTTGGTATATATAACCCTATATATGACTCTTTTAGTTTTAGGACTTACAAACAACCGTTATGTGAACAAAACTATAATACTCTCCTTAGCAACATTGTTGCGAGAGTATAAAAAGTGAAAGAATCAAATGGAATTTAAAATTACGTTATATGGGAAGTAGGCCTGGTTGAAGTTCAATATTCACCATTTCCGCAGTGTAGTATAAGAGTACTGTCCAATTTTCATACCGGCTCCCATAAAGCCCTCTCATACCATCCCGGAGGAAAATGCCTTACACAAGTTACAGCTTGCATGGATGGGCAGACAGACAGTCACACGGATTTCAACTCCTCTCGTCATTTTAACCATTTATATATGCATAACCTATCTCGATTAGTTATAGGTGATACCTACAACCATTAGGTGAACAAAACTATTATACTCTGTTGCAAGAGTACATAAACTAATATACGAAAATATCTACGTTATATTAGTTGAGCTCCATTGAAATTCTACAGTAAATTAGCATTTAACCGAAGCAAATCACATAGGTGGTATTTACATTACAATTTATGGTTAGTGTGCGATAATTGATTGCAATTTAATACCGATTAATGCTTGTGAAATTGTACAAGTGCATGCGTACTGATGCTTGTACTTATACGCCATGTTGCGTCTATGAATAACAATATCCGTATCACCATGATATATTCACAGCACATAATAAATTGCTATCTATTTCATTTTAATGATTATGAGGAGTTAAGCTTTTGCTTTGAAAATGTTTGTGTGTTTTCATCGATCTTTCTCGGCGGGATTTTAGCAATTTGCTGCACTATGCCAAGAGGAGGAATTTGCCAAGATATTGAATTTCCAGTTTATCATCGATGTATTCCTGCCGCCAAAACTCGAAAAGTTCCCTTCTAAGTTCTAAATAATTGAAAATGTTGAGATTTTAAAAAGCATGTTCCAAAATTTAATCATGATAGTCAACAGATTTCAAAAGAACCGTTTTCATTAATTAGATCGATATAAAAACGTTTGAATGAGATATTTGTTTATTTTATCTTTCTTGGAATATCTGGTAGACATAGAAACGATTGGGATCTTATTTGGTGCTACTCTACAATAAAATATTGTAAAATTACATTTGCCTTAACTTCGCATAACATTGAGAGGGTGACAATGACTGATAAAAAAATACGCGTTATACAATAAATTATTAGGGATAAGTAAGGAACCAAACATTTTTTACTATTGCAACTTGCAAAAGTCAAAGTCCTCATTACACTTACTGTAATACAATTTCATTATTCTGGCATTAAAATATATTGTACCCAGTAGTATATGTTAATTTTACTGAGACTGAGGGACACAGAGGCTTGCTATTATCAAATGAGAATTTATATATTAATTTATAGGTTTTCGTTTACTGTCCCTTTGGCGTGGCAGTGGTCCGATCACACCAATCATCACACATCATCCGTTGTTTGCCAGGAAACACCTGAACCGAGTTTATACATAGTTGCAGCTTGCACAGGCGGACGGACGAATGCATCGTCATCCTGATCATTTATACCTATATCATGTATGTAAACCTATATCTTTATCTGTATCCTTGAAAATTATGAAGTTATGCAAACATGACAACTAAGAGCCTCCTTATGTGAGAAGGTGCCGACATCATCCGGCTTTTATTTTCATTAAATCTCAAGAAAATTTATAAGACGTATACATCCTAATGGCTTTTTTCTGCTCGAAGTTAAATTTTTCTTGAATAGGTAGCTATATTGATCAATACAAATTAACGTCTCCTATTGTTATTAGTTCTACTTCTTCTTCTTAATTGGCGTAGACACCACTTACGCGATTATAGCCGATTTAACAACAGCGCGCCACTCGTTTCTTCTTTTCGCTACGTGGCGCCTATTGGATATTCCAAGCGTAGCCAGGTCCTTCTCCACTTGGTCCTTCCAACGGAGTGGAGGTCTTCCTCTTCCTCTGCTTCCCCCGGCGGATACAGCGTCGAATACTTCCAGAGCTGGAGTGTTTCCGTCCATTCGGACAACATGACCTAGCCAGCGTAGCCGCTGTCTTTTAATTCGCTGAACTATGTCAATGTCGTCATATATCTCGTACAGCTCATCGTTCCATCGAATGCGATATTCGCCGTAGCCAACGCACAAAGGGCCATAAATCTTTCGCAGAACTTTTCTCTCGAAAACTCGCAACGTCGACTCATCAGTTGTTAACATCGTCCAAGCCTCTGCACCATATAGCAGGATGGGAATTATGAGTAACTTATAGAGTTTGGTTTTTGTTTGTCGAGAGAGGACTTTGCTTCTCAATTGCCTACTCAGTCCGAAGTAGCACCTGTTGGCAAGAGTTATCCTGAGTTGGATTTCTAGGCTGACATTGTTGGTGGTGTTTACGCTGGTTCCAAGATAGACGAAATTATCTACGACTTCAAAGTTCTGACTGTCACCAGTGACGTGAGTGCCAAGTCGCGAGTGCAACGACTGTTTGTTTGATGACAGGAAATATTTCGTCTTGCCCTCGTTCACTGCCAGACCCATTTGTTTTGCTTCCTTATCGAGTCTGGAGAAAGCAGAACTAACGGCGCGGGTGTTAAGGCCGATGATGTCAATATCATCGGCATACGCCTGCATCTGTACACTCTTATAAAAGATGGCACCTTCTCTATTAAGCTCTGCAGCTCGAACTATTTTCTCCAGAAGCAAGTTGAAAAAGTCACACGATAGGGAATCGCCTTGTCTGAAACCTCGTTTGGCATCGAACGGCTCGGAGAGGTCCTTCCCAGTTCTGATGGAGCTTTTGGTGTTGCTCAACGTCAGCTTACACAGCCGTATCATTCAGACATCGCGGCATAAAGGCAGCTCCTTTTCGTGCTGTCGAAAGCAGCTTTGAAATCGACGAAGAGGTGGTGTGTGTCGATTCTTCTTTCACGGGTCTTTTCCAAGATTTGGCGCATGGTGAATATCTGGTCTGTTGTTGATTTTCCAGGTCTGAAGCCACACTGATAAGGTCCAATCAGTTTGTTGACGGTGGGCTTTAATCTTTCACACAATACGCTCGATAGAACCTTATATGCGATGTTGAGGAGGCTAATCCCACGGTAGTTGGCGCAGATTGTGGGGTCACCTTTCTTATTGATTGGGCATAGCAACACCTTAAATTCCAATCGTTGGGCATGCTTTCGTCCGACCATATTTTACAAAGAAGCTGATGCATACTCCTTATCAGTTCTTCGCCGCCGTGTTTGAATAGCTCGGCCGGCAATCCGTCGGCCCCTGCCGCTTTGTTGTTCTTGAGGCGGGCAATTGCTATTCGAACTTCTTCATGGTCGGGTAATGGAACGTCTGCTCCATCGTCATCGATTGGAGAATCGGGTTCTCCTTCTCCTGGTGTTGTGCGTTCACTGCCATTCAGTACGCTGGAGAAGTGTTCCCTCCATAATTTAACTATGCTCTGGGCATCAGTGACTAGATCACCTTTGGGGGTTCTACAAGAGTATGCTCCGGTCTTGAAACCTTCTGTAAGCCGGCACATTTTTTCGTAGAATGGTAATGCTCGACCCCTGTCGGCCAGCTTATCAAGCTCTTCGTACTCACGCTTTTCGGCCTCTTTCTTCTTCTGTCTGCAAATGCGTCTTGCTTCCCTCTTCAACTCTCGGTATCTATCCCATCCCGCACGTGTAGTGGTCGATCGTAACGTTGCGAGGTAGGCAGTCTGTGTTCTCTCCGCTGCGACACGGCACTCCTGGTCGTACCAGCTGTTCTTTTGCACTTTCCGAAAACCAATGGTTTCGGTTGCAGCTGTACGTAAGGAGTTTGAAATGCCGTCCCACAGTTCCCTTATACCGAGTTGTTGACGAGTGCTCTCAGAGAGCAGGAGTGCAAGCCGAGTAGAAAATCGTTCGGCTGTCTGTTGTGATTGCAGCTTCTCGACGTCGAACCTTCCTTGTGTTTGTTGGCGAGCGTTCACATCGTCCTTCTCTTCCGTCGGGGCGTGGGCGCAGATCAGCGATATGTTGAAGAACCTCGCTTTGATGCGGATTGTAGCTAGACGTTCATTCACCGCAGTGAATGATAGTACTCGGCGACGGAGTCTCTCTCCTACCACGAATCCAACACCAAAATTGCTCTCCTTTATATGGCCACTGTAGTAAATGTCACAAGGACCTACTCGTCTCTGTCCTTGTTCCGTCCATCGCATTTCTTGGACGGCGGTGATGTCAGCCTTTGTTTTTACGAGGACATCAACCAGCTGGGCAGCGGCACCTTCCCAATTAAGGGACCGGACATTCCAGGTGCAAGCCCTTAATTCGTAGTCCTTATTTCGTTTGCCATGGTCGTCATCAAAAGGGGGGTCTCTGATCCGAGGCCGGAAGTAGTGAGCTGCTTGAGCCATGTGTAAAAGAATCGTTTCTGGCCACTCCCAAGTGAATGGCGATCAGAGAACTTTCCTCACTTGCGTGAACTTCTACACATGACTCCATTCTACTACTAGTTCTACTAACTTGGATAAATAATAAGTCATAACCCTATTAATGGCATTTAAGGGAAAATGTGTGACATGTGGGACAATTTATATCGAAATATTGTACCAGCTGTTTGCGGTACAGGTGAATAAAACTACTCCGGTCAAATACAAAAGACGTACTATAATATCACCCCAAGATGGTTATGCCGTAAAGGTTTCAGTGTAAATTTGTCATTATTTTATTTCTTAGAAGCTGTGCCAAATTTAAGGTACATATCTCTGTTCTGAATGAAATCAATCAAACGAATTGCACATTAATTCTGATGTCATTTATAAGCATATTATTGTAAGAGTTCACAGAAGGCGAAAAAGTTTTAAGTAATGTTTTCCTTGTTCTTTACGAACGGCGAGTGGTTAATATTTATGTAAACAATAATATTGAACCAAATATTAACTTAAAAACTTGAAGTTTCCTTTAAAGGGCGATCTTAAAATAGGCTTATTCATATTTGTTTCATTTCTATAAGCAATAAAATGTATTATTATTAGTTGTACAGATAAACAATTTTTATTAATTTTGCTAAGTTACAATGACCTTGTACACCATATATTATATATACATAGTAAGTATACGAAAACAACTTAAGCGTAATTTGAATATCTAACAATTAATGTAAACCAGTACCTTCTTTCAAAAATGTCAATTGATTGAACAATGCCATTACTAAAGTTAATTTTAAAAATAAGAATACGGAGGTCCAACTGAATGCCTGTTGGTATAGTATAGTATTGTTGGTTGGTATTTTGCCGTTGAGGATATATGTAGATATCAAAACAGTGCATATAAAACTGATGATTAGAAAGGCCTAATTATATACCTAAAGTTAAAAGTATTTGGAGGTCACTTTAGTAACTGACCAAGTATTTTTCCAACACGAGTTTCTTGCATGGAAATTCATAAATCAAAGTTCTATTTTCGAACATTTATGGTTTTCGAGTGACATAGTGTTTATGTACATAGATAAACTGATCAATAGTAGTCAAGGAAATAGTGTACATCTTACTCGAGTAGTTAGTAATGATCACAGTGTTGACGATCGTCTACTACTTCTACTCTCTCCAAATATGCAAACGTTGCGATCTTTAAAATGCATCTATTCGAAAAGAAAAATATATATTTATCACGAACGTTTAGAAATGAGCGTCCATGAGTCCATCGAATATGAATATCACACTGGCACAACACTAGCGACAGAAATATAGAAAAAGTTATCTAAATATCATAAATAAATTAAAATCCATAAACTAAATTCCATTAAAAACAATGTAACCAATCCATTCGCTTGTTTGCACTACGCACTCAACACAATAGCTGAAAAAGGCAACTGACTTTTTCAAAACATGTGTTAATTCCAATTACGCAATAAATTTCATTAACAATAAGGTGCGTTCTTTCATGCGGAATTTTCAATTTCGAAAACAGAAAAAAGTCACATGGAGTCAAATCTGACAAATACGGTAGCTGAGCAATGACCCTGTAACAGCTTCATTATTCGTATAATAGCTTATTCTGAAAAATATACAACACGAAGCTTAGAACACAGACAGTGGATCAATTAAGTTTAGGTGCAATAACAAGTTATACCAAAAATCGTTTTTTTTTTCGTTTTGTATATTTTGTATTGATTATTGTGATGTTATCTTTCTTGTGACGCCATTTAGAGGCTGTGAATTGAAAAAGCAGCCAAAAATTATTCATTTGAGTGCACTCTTTTCATGGGGTCATATTGTTTTGGTTCTTGTGAGTTTTGAATACTTTTCATAGTTGAAACATAGTTTTGTTCACCTAACGGTTGTACGTATCTCCTAAAACTCAGCGAAATAGATATAGGGTTATATATATGATCAGGAAGATCAGAAAAGAATAATGCGGGTGAATGTATGTCCGTTCGTTTGTACAAGCTGCTATGCGCGTTGCTTGACAGCAAAGTATGGCGGAGCTCGTAAATAGGAATAATCGGACTACTGCCACGCCCACGAAATGTCATTAACAAAAACGTATAAAGTACCATCACTAAGCATTTCATTAAAATATGAAACTTTAATTTGGATCATATCTTGGGGCCCACCAGATCGCTTTCAACTAATTTTGTTCGCGGCATTCTTCCGTCCCTATGTCATTTTGCGAACATTGCCGAAATCGGAATACAGCCACGCCTACTGCCCATATAGCACAATTTTAAATCCCATTTAATTCTTTAACTGTTGAAGACCCTAGGTACAGGGTATGTGGACCCTAGTATCTACAGGGTTCATCCGGAAAGTAATAGGACTGAGTTTCTTCCGCCGCGACTGTACTTCGTTGCGTCCGCGCACCGACTCCAAACTAACAAACGAAAATGCAGCGTTCGTTAGAGCAGAGGTACGCGATTAAATTCTGTGTGAAACTCGGCTAATCTGTGACAGAGACGTTTGATATAATCAAGCAGGCTTCCCTAGATGTAGCTTTAGCAAAAAGTGGTGTGTTTTGGTTTCACCTCTATCGGTGGTGTTTTCGCGCCCAATAAAGGGAGAATGAGCAAATCCAAAGTGAAAACGATGCCCATTGTCTTTTTTGACATCAAAGGCATCATAAATTTGTTCCTCCTAGACAAACCGTCTACGTCAAGTTTTACGTGGAAGTCCTCAAGAGACTAAAGCGAAGGGTCAATCGGATCCGACAAGACATCGCAACCGATTGGAATTTGCACCACGACAACGCCCCGGCTCACACCGCCCTTCTTGTGAACAGCTACCTAACCAGGACCGGCATCCCAACGCTTCGGCAACGGCCCTACAACCCAGATGTGGCCCACCTCGGACTCATACCTCGGATATCAAGGCCATTCCTTCAATGCTCGGAAATCGCGCTGGCAGTGCTGCATGGACACAGAAGGTGCCAATTTTATAATGGTTTTTGATTTTCTAACAAACCTAATTTTGAATATATCGGTCAGTGTATGAGTTACATTTATTATACAATATACTATATGTACTTGTATATATCAAATTGCTTGAATTCCGATCCTTTGGTTGACGTTATACACCTTAAGGTGTATACACCCTGGCTTTGATTTCTGCAAGTTGCAAAAGTATACAATGTTCGGTTGCACCCAAACTACACTCGTATGTACATACGTAACAATGTGAATATGATTCTCAACTAGCGGGACGTTTGGTGCTCATCAGCTAATACTTATGCTGCTATGAAGTCCACATAGAGGCAACAAAGCCTACCTGACATAACCTCTACATATATATCTGATAAAGTCTTTTACATAAGAAATTTCAATCAGTTCATTGGGTGGCAATGCTATAAAAAAGATAGGTATTAAAGTATGGACAAAATGCAAAGAATTTTATTTGGGCAAGAAAACCTTTTTCAAATCAAAACAGCAAATATTTGAAAAAATTTTCGTAAAAATCGCGTTGTTAGAGTGGCTTTGTAAGAAAATTTCCGCATTTTGGGAACCGCGTTGGAGCGAAAACGCGTTATCGGAAACCGAGTTGTAGGAGGTTTACCTGCGTTTGTAAAAACAGTGTTAAATTCTAAGACTATTCGCTAAGTCTGAATATCTAACTCAATGCAGGCAAGTTAAACTGAAATTCAATTGAAAACTATTATGCATAAAGAAAATTAAACATTCATTCTTGTTATTTTTTTTATAAACTTCGCATTCGATTTATTTTCAGCAGACCTATTTGTTCAGACCATTTCAGTATTTACTAAGCATACAAAACACTTTCCCTTTACTAGATTTCAAAAGGAAATCGAAATTCAGAGCGGCAACCACACGAAACCTAGCATATTGTTCGCAATTTTTACATTTGCCTCCTACCTCCTGAGACATTTTGTTGACAACTTCTGTGCAACAAGTATTTTATAAGCCAAATTATTTCTCCATTGCAAACTCATCTGTCAACGTGAGTAATGTGAAAATGAGAAGAGATCATCAATTCTCATTTAAGCCACAGTTAGAATTTCCTAGGTCAAAAGCTTGTAAATTTTGTTTACTGTTATTAATAAAGTGAAATGAGAAAATTTTAAAATAACTTTTTTACAGGACAATAGAATCATTTGATACTCGACATCTTAGGAAATATGCTTTGATAATTCTGAATCTTACGGCAAACGAGTTTGGAGTTGTGATGCAAGGTCGGCAAGTACTCGACAATGCACAGTGGTCGATTTTTTAGCACAAAGGCAAAAAATGATTTCTCACAAATTTACTATTATAAATATAATAACACATTTATTAAAATAACAATAAAACAAACAGTTAACTCATCTTTGATCTATCTTATTCGCACTTTCTACGAATAAGGACAAGAAAGATAATAAAACTAAACGGGCTGAGTAAAAATTTGATAATTTTGATGAAAATTGGTGTGCGTGTAAATTTCTCAGATGGTCGTAATCGGACCACTGCCATGCTCACAAAACGCTATTAACCGAAAACTTATAAAGTGCCATAAATTAACACTTAATTAAGATATTAAACTCTGTCTTGTCACAAGGAATTGCAGAAGCAAGGGGCATCTGTGGGCAAAAAACTTTGAAGAAGTGACGCGGTCCTACGTCTTAATAATTTTAATGTATATATTGCTTAAACCACATAAGCTACAACAACCAAATTCGCCTAGCGTAAGTAATACAAGAACATCTACCGACGATATGATGAATATTTTAAATCGCCTCGAGTGTACGTAAGCTGAGTCAAAATCGTCCTTTTCTTTGGCACCCCATACCATAAACGTTGGTCAAAATGTGTGATATTTGAATGAAATTAAATAGATAAAGTTAAATAAATAAAAATTTTGTCGTGTAGCGCTAAATTAGAATGGAATTGCTAAATAATATAATGAATTTCGAGCCACTATTTGAGATTTTCCACTTCAACTAAATATATTACACAGCATATTTTTTTGTTGCCCTGGATATCTGTGAGAATTTTTATGTTTTCAAGTGTCCAGATCACGAATATACACATATATGAAAGTACTGAATGTGCTCTTATTTTTATGATTTTCACAAATCTTATAATTTGAACAATAATCAGCTTTTTATTCATAAAAATCGATTTTATCAGTCATGATTAGGCTTCTGCACAACTTTTTCGCGCATGCAAACATCACGAGATCCCCACTCTTAGCGATCCCCACCCTTTACTCCGCAGAACAGCTGAGATCGCACTTATTCGACAATACGAAGTACCTCTACGTGAATCTAAATAAGTTCTGATAAGTTAATATTTCGTTTCAATCACTGCACATATTTAAATATAGTATATTTCTTTTCTCTTTTAAAATATGAGTTCGTCAAGTAGAAAGTGTAAATATAGTACTGATTTGTTTTGTTATATTTGCGGTGTTTATTTAACAAAAAACAACAACGAAACATCACACTGTGAGAGATTCTTTAAATGTCGGAAAGCCAATGTAATCAGAGAGCCATTGGTAAGCAGAGACAAAATCATACTCCCACCATTACATATTAAGTTAGGAATGATCAAGCAATTTGTAAAAGCATTAGACAAAGACGGAGACTGTTTTAATTACATTTGTAGAAAATTTCCTAAGCTTAGTGTAGAAAAGTTAAAAGGTGGAATATTTGATGGTCCTCAAATACGGCTAATGATGAAAGACTCAGATTTTATCAAAGTCATGACTGTTCCGGAAAGTAAAGTTTGGGAAAGTTTTGTATTGGTAGTCGAAAATTTCCTAGGTAATCATAAAGCACCAAATTATGAAACAATTGTGCAAAATATGCTGACAAATTTTCAGACTCTAGGAGCAAATATGAGTATAAAGTTACACTATCTTCGCAATCATCTAGATAAATTCCCGGATAATTTAGGGAATTATAGTGAAGAACAGGGGGAGCGGTTCCACCAGGATCTACAAGTGATGGAAGAACATTTTTTTCTCTATTTACTTCAATGTTTGTTAATCTTTCAAAATAAAACTAATATTTTCAACATTTATGTCATTTTATTTCTTGTTTTCCCGTTTTTTTTGAATAAAAATAAAAATTAAGATTTAAAAAAAAATTGAGAGCAATTCTTACAAAATCATTTATAGTTTCGTGAATTGTGAGCATAAATATGTCTAAAATTAGTCTCATATCCAGGGCAACAAAACCACTGTGTACCAGTGTTATATTTAACCTCTTCGACCGTGTTTATATCACAATTTAGGAAGATTATAACTTTAGCTGACACTAAGTAAGATATAGCAATAAAATTAAGTTTAAGTTTGAATTTGAATAATTATCGTTGAATTCTTTAACAACATATCTTTTAATATAAAGTTTAGCCAGCTCATGAAGGAATTTCCTCGGATTTGACACTCGCAAGTTGCAAGAGTATGAAATGATCGGTTGTACCCGAATTTCACCCTTACTTACTTTTTCCTGCTTTCGTGTATACGGTATGTGTATACCAATATTGGTATTTTCTAGGTATCTCTTTGATTTATGATATCCGTAATAGCCTCTGTATGACATACATATATAATATATATAGATATTGTGCCTTAGAGCTAGACTTAACAAACACAAAAGGTGTCACTACTTAAAATATTTGTTAATTCTTTTCTGTGGTCTATGTTCTGTAAAGTCTTTGGCACCATAAAGACAAAGGTGTACAAAAGGTGGCCGATGTGTGAAAGCCAGTGTTCGCTCCAACATGTTGCTGTTACGTAAAACACATAGTCTGTGTCGCAGTTATTTCCTCCAACCTTGCTTCATAATAAAAACACTAAACACTTCAGCTACAGGTAAACAATTTTTACTTACAAGGAGCGTTCCAAAGTAAACAGGACTTTTTGAATCTAGTGCCCCTGGTGGTGCCATCTATACGTCGACAGATGCGTTAGAATTTGCGATCTTTATCGATTTTCCAGTGAGAATTTCTTAACATTTCAACAATTGGAAGAGAAGTTATTGTGTTTTAAGTGCCAGTATGTTTGTGTTATCGGCGCGAAAATGAGCTTCGAACAAAGGGCAACATTAAATTTTGTTTTAAAATTCATAAAACTTTTACCGAAACATTTCAATTGATGAAACAAGTTTATGGCGATGATTGCCTATCCCGTAGCATAGTGCACGAGTGGTTTCAACGTTTTCAAAGTGGTCTTGAGGACATAAATGACAATCAACATGTGGGCCAATCAAAATCCGTGATCACCGGAAATTCCATTGAAACTCTGCGTGACTTCATCCAAAATCAGCCGTCATCATCATAAATATTCATGGAAATGGAATTGAACATCGATTTATCGCATTTTGACCGAACATTTTGGCTTACGATAGGTGTGTGCTCAGTTTGTTCCGCACAAATTGAATGACGACCAAAAATTGCTCTCATCGATCAACGCTTGATCGATTTGACCAAAAATCGCATTTTAACCATTAACCACTCCCCGTATTCACCTGATATGGCACCGTGCGACTTCTTCCTTTTCGGAAAAGTGCATTTGCCCATGAAAGGAAGGCGTTATGCAGACTAGAGGCCATTCAAAGGGCTTGCACTGGCATACTGTTGGCCATACCGGCCAACGAGCTAAAACACTCGTTCGACATGCTTTTGGACCATGCAAAACGCTGTATTGAAGCAGAAGGAGACTATTTTGAATAAAATAAATTGATTTTGCCGAAAAACCTATTTGTTCTGTTTGCATACATTTGTGAAAGTATTTTCGTTTGGATAGCTTTATGAGCAAGTTTTGGTCACCAGAGATTTTGTAGATTGATTTCTTTTCCGATGTTTATAACTCATACTAAAAATACTAAAAATTCTTGCATACCATTATATACATTATCATTCCTTTTTAAACTTTTGCAACGTGTTGCTATAGAGTATAATAGCTTTCTTTACCTAACGGTTGTATGTGTCGCCTAAAACTAATCGAGACAGATATAAGGTTATATAAATTTAAATGAAGATGCTGTCGAAACAGTAAAAGCACTAAATTGCAATGACGATCTAAAAATGGATGAAATTGAAAGATAACCCCATTCACACCCCACATAACGGTTTTGTTAAAAACTACTAAAAATGCGACAAATCAATAACTAAATATGACAAAGACATAAAATTTTACACGAGATGGTGAGAGAATGCTTAATAAGAGCCGGGATAAACTGGACGATGGGAGTGACACCGCCCGCTTTTATGTGAAACCACATATCCCGGGCCCGCATGACCGATTTCAACCAAATGTGGTACTTTTCATTCGAACTGCAAGCATGCCTACTCCCCATATAACACAATTTTAAATGCCATCTGACTTTCTTCTCTTCGGTTTACGAATCCAGAAGCAATCAATATAACGGGATAAAACTTTGCACGAATAAAGCCTTCAAATCATGTCACCTTATGACTAAAAATTGTCCAAAGCCAACAAAAACTGTTCAAGTCTCTAGGTACTGAATATTTGGACCACAGTCAAGGTTCACTACTTTTTTAAAGAAAAATCACAGAAACTTCAAATTTAATGGGGAATGTTTTCTATAATTTAAAAAAAAAATTTTTGCCAGTTGTTTTTTAGAGAATATCTCTTTAAAATCCATCCGTTGAGTCCAATTTTCGATGACTCGTTCGAGCAAGTCGACTGGTAACTGGCGAATGATACGCGTCACATTTTGCACAAGGCTGCTGGTTCCAACAGCCTGCAAACCAGGCCAGACCCTTGGTTTTTCTGGATGATGTGTAAATCGATTCGAACGAATAGAAATCGATTTTGAAATAGGCTATTTTTTCTGCTTTAAGTACAATAGTGTATGCCATGGCGATACAGAAACGTAGTGTAGCACATAAGAGCAGGTCGGAAGAATAAGAAGTGACATTGTTGATAATGGAGATTTTGTGAAATTGCATTGCTAATATTTAAATGTATTGGTACTTGTATGTGTATGTTAAAGTCATCGTCTTCACATATGCTTAAATAAAAAATTATGCGCCAATAAGCGAGAACAATTGGATGTAATGGGAGTTACGAAAAGCCTATAAAACCTTCTCATTATACCCTTAACAGGGTACATTAAGTTTGCCACGAAGTTTGTAATACCCAGAAGGATGCGTCTTAGACCCTTTAAAGTATATACATTATATATAAGTGATCAGTATGTAGAAGTGAGTCGATTTAGCCATGTTCAGACAGACAGACGTCCGTCTGTCTGTATATATACGAGCTAGTCCCTCAGTTTTTAAGACATCATTTTGGAATTTTGCAAACGTCATTTTATCTTCAAAAAGCTACACATTTGTCGGAACTGCCGATATCGGAATACTATAGCATATAGCTGCCATACAAACTGAACGATTGGAAACAAGTTCTTATATGGAAAACTTTCACATTTAATGAGATATCTTCACAAAAGTTGGCACAGATTATTTGCTACAATAATAATGTAATATAAGAAGAAATTGTTCAGATCAACTTACTGTAGCACATAGTTGCCATACAAACTGAACGATCGGAATTAAATGCTTTCATTGGAAACTTCCTTATTTGACGATATACATATCTTCACGAAATTTGGTATGAGTTATTGTTCATAGAAATAATGTAATATAGGAAAAAATTGGTAATAACATAATCTCCGTAAAAATCGTTCAGATCGGGTTACTACAGCATATACTAGCTTCCATACAAACTGGACACATAGTTAAAAGAAATGCACCTGTGAAGGGTATATTACCTTTGGTGCAACCGAAGTTTTTTCTTGTTTTATAATATTTTCAACACAAAACTTAGGTGTGTAAGAGGCACTTAGTAGGAAGTCAGTAGACATCATGACTGTAGCAAATAAAATATCTAATGTTGGCGCACATGCATAAGCTTGTGTAAAAAGAGTAAGTGACACTGATTTTGGCAAGAAAAATTTACTGAGTAATGCAAAGAAGTACATGTGTTATAAATAGCTTCGAATAGGATATGACTGCAAGTACAGCTAGAGCAAACATAATTCAGCAATGACACATACCTTTTTACAACAAAAGTATAAAAATAATATGTTTTTTCCAGTGACAAATGATTTTAAAATAAACATCTTTTGACTTATGTTGATGCTATACTATATGGTAAGCTGGAGAGGTAGTAGGTTGTTAGGGAAATTCGGGTTGTATGCATATAGAAACATATGTCAGTAGAGTGGCTATCTGATGACACGGATAAGACTCTAAGTGGCACCTCAGAGACTAATATCATTTCACACTATTGCTCTCGTGCAATAAATGCATTGAAGATGTTTTATAGCCTGCTGATGTTCCTGGTCAGCTGGCATGCCTGCCAATCAGATAGTGACCTGTTAGCTGGCCTACTATACTTTTTATAACATTCCTTTTGACTTTTATTAGTGGGTATGAGCGGCTCGTATTCCATTCATGCCACGTTTTGCTTGCTTAGCAAGTCAGTGATTGGCTTCGCCGAGACTCATTTTTAAAATATTTGTCGACTAAATATCTACATGTAATCAAAGGCATAGAAATTCCCCCTTTACCGGAGTCTAATTGTAGTTGTTGGTAGTAACTGCTCTGGCTAGTTCGTCTTCTTCACAGTTGACAAGGATATCACTATGCTCCTGTTTATCAGGAGACTTTAGAGATTTATAAAAGGAATTCTAACGTCCGTGGTTTTGAGTAAAAGCATGGTCTTACTTGTATCTTAGAATGCTCCTTATTACAGCCCATTAATTGGGAGGATTTTCTCAGCCTTCGAGCTAACTTCGCTGCCAGTTGCTTACAGAAGAAGTATGTTAGCAGTAACTGTAAAATGACGTTTGTTGCCTGACTTGGCGTTGTTCTAAGAGCTCCATTGATGCATATACTGGCTGCTCTTTCTATGATTTAAATACGCCATACTGCTTATCTATTACACTGTGGAACATTTTTGGGATTATTGTCTGGGGGGTGAGAAATTCCAAGTCAGGGTGATGGTACTAGGTCAGTATAGTAAAACCCTCAAAGGGTTTGGCGTTCGTATGTGTCAGTTTTTTTTTATTGACCTATTAAATTTTTTCCTTATCTTGATGTTTTTTCGCTTAGTTGTGTATACCCATATATATCATATATAACAACCTAAGTGAAAAGCCAATGAGCTATCCTAGGACTTAATTTCCATTTGGCCCGCTCCTTTCTTTTACGCGTGCAAAGTGCTGTAACTGTAGCTTTTTATTCTTGATTTTGGTTTCCATTGAATAGTTTGCTTTCTCTCCTATTACTAGCCTGGTATCATTTAATAATGGTGGCTCAATTTTTGAAATATTGTGTTTCCTTGTGAATAATATCAGCTCTGTCTTGTTAGTATTCAAGTTCAACCTCTTTGGATAGATCTGCACATCGTTGAGATTATTGACCTGCCCATGAGCATTTGTTCAAATAATTTCACGAGAGGTTTAAAGATGCCCAAAATTTTCATCGCACTTAGTACGGCCTTAGGCTGGATATTATTGAAAGCACCTTCTATGTCTAGGATAGCCATCTTCAAAGATTTTTCAATCTCTGCTATCACAGAGCTTAGTGCTGTTTCTCGATGTTTTTGGAATATGCAGACAGTGCAACTGCATGCTTTTGTGAGTTTAAAGATTCTTCGCTGGATACAGTACAACTATGGTCTATTTAATCTATTTAA
Organism: Bactrocera tryoni; assembly: GCF_016617805.1. NCBI lineage: Eukaryota > Metazoa > Arthropoda > Insecta > Diptera > Tephritidae > Bactrocera > Bactrocera tryoni. The sequence continues at coordinate 40,630,155 of NC_052499.1, forward strand.
AGTGCGATAACTCAATTTCTCAAACAAAATGATGCTTAAATATTTAAAGGAAGGATGTACAACTTAGATAAAGGGAATGGCTTTGTTCACCTTCAGAAGAATATCCATGTTGATGAACTACGAGTACTTAAGTCACTTTGATATTAAATCCAACTGCAACCTAGTCTTTTTTTCTTACTTTATAATACTAAAATTCATTTGATTCTTTCAGTTTATAGTACACTTGCATAAATGAAATACCAATGAAAGTCTCGAAATAAAAATTACCACAACTTTTCAAGTACTTTATTTATTGGTAAAAGCAGGAGACTTTATTATCCTTGAGATACCATAAGTGGTGAAATCGGTTGTTGGCTTATGTGTCCACTCATTAAGTATATACATATGTATATAATTATCTTCGTTATTAAATAATTGTAAGTGAGGAATAAATCAGCGTATAGTTAAAATGGTACTGTAACTATTTTCTGTAAAAAAATGAAATCAAGAATGTCCGTTTATTTGAAATTATTATTAAATCTATACAAAGATGTTTTATTTCAAGATAAAATTAAACGAATACAGATTTATTTTAAAATTATTTTCGACCGAATCATAAAATATTCAAAAGACAATTGAATTTATTTCCCAACGCCTGCTAGCACTACCGCGTTTGCTGGCTTGTTAACGAATGCCTTTCACTTGTTAAAACTATCTGTGACACAACACATTATAAAAATGTATTTTATTTTATTTTGAAATACTTTATTATACACTTATTGAACTGCCATCCTCTAAGGAAAAAAGCGCCATTGCGTATTATGCTTTTATTTTCATAAAAGTCTACAAACCACATAATCAATCAACAGCAACAGCTTTGCCAATGCAAATGACTACATACGTTAGTGACTAGGTCTTTCTTGAGTGTAAGGGCAAGCATAAGGTGATGTTTAAATGGCGCTTACATACATGATGTGCATCACAGGTATATCTAAATTTTTTTTCCTCTTGTGGGAGCATTTTGTATTACGTGGACGGTGACATGGCGTATGAGCAACATTCTACATAAACCATGTGTACTTACCACAACGCCCACCACGTCCTTTACGTTAATTAATCATTATTGAATTGTTATCAATTCTGCATACACAAATTGTAAAGTAAATGCATTTTACGTATGACGTTCTTTCTTCCAGTAGCAGGTGTCTTGATGAAATGTTATTACCCAATTAAATAACACTGGTAAACAAAAATCCACTTGTTTTTTTGTGACATTGACAGAACAAAGAGTTTAATATACAATAATTGCCACAAATGCAAAAAATAGTTAGAGATTTCTTCTGTTACCTATAGTTTGTTTTTTTTTTGCTATGAGGATTTTTGTTTAAAAAAAAACAGCGATAGATATATTATTGTTATATTATTTTATTAACCAAAGAGCTCCTTAAAATGTTACTGTCGATGTTTTTCGGCGATATTTTGTTTTTGGAGTATCCGTTAACAATGTCCAGCAGTAATCAGCAAGCAAACTGGCACTCCACTTTCCTTAGTACCGTTTCTCCATAGTAGAAATGTCTTGGTGGAATCGTTCCTAAATTGGCGGGGAAAAAATCCAAATGGGAGACCCGAAAGTGAATTTTAAAGGAAATGTTGCAACCCATTTTTTTTATAGGCAGTAAGTAGTTCAGTCACAAGATCTTTGTAATTGTCAGCTTTCACATTTCCAAGAAGTTTTATTGAGCATTTCCTCAAATGTTGTATCTTTGATTAGTTCTCTTATTTGCGGACCCACAAATATGCCCTCCTTAATATGTGCATAACTCACTCTTGGAAATTTTTGTTTCAGATATAAAAACCCTCTTCCATTTCAGTCCATTGCCTTACCAAAATTCTTCATTAAACCGATTTTAGTATGCAAAGGTGGTAGTAATACCTTTTTGGGATGAACTACAGATTCACTGGTAACGTTTTTTGGCCCGGAGTGGGTGCCTGACATACTGGCCACTGCTTCTGTACATATTGATAGTCTCTCGGACGGCTGTCCCATTCGCAAAGGAAGCGACAATATTTCGTATATCCTTGTTACATTCCAACAAGAAGGGCTATTACTTTTAGGTCTCCACACATTGTCCAACCATTCTCAAGATAATCAAATAAAGGATCGGTTGTCATTTCCTATGCGATTTCTGTAACATCACTTGAAGAGCTAGTCGATTCTAGTTCTTCATCGAGACTCCAAGATTCTGGTGCTTTTGGAATAGGAAGTTGTTCACTGTGTTTGACAGGTCTTAACAAATAGCGCTAAGTTCGGTTATAACCGAACAATTTATACTCTTGCAACTTGCAAGAATCAATACCCGAGAAATTCATTCATGTCTTGGCAGCTCGAAAGTATATTTTAAAACAATTTTAATACTCACTGACTGATATATTCGGTAAAAACCTTGTTAGACTGCCGAAAATAAATATAACTATTTGGCAATTTGAGTAGTATTGACTAGCTTTAATTAGTTTTGTCAATACTACATGTAATTCGCAAGCCGCAATTTGCCCGAATTGAGATACACCGATATCAGTGAAACACGCTCTCGGTCTTTTCGTAGAACTTTTTAGCACGACCTCTGTCGGCCAGCTTGTCAAGCATCAATACGTCTCGCTTCCCTCTTCAACTCTCTGCATCTATCCCATCCTGCACGTGTTGTGGTCGGTCGCAACGTTACGAGGTAGGCAGTCTTTTTTCTCTCCACAGCAACACGGCACTCCTTGTCGTACCAGCTGTTCTTTTGCATTTCCCGAAAACCAATGGTTTCGGTTGCAGCTGTACGTAAGGAATTTGAAATGCCGTCCTACAGTTGCCTTATACCGAGTTGTTGACGAGTGCTCTCAAAGAGCAGGAGTGCAAGCCGAGTAGAAACTCGTTTGGCTATCTGTTATGATTGCAGCTTCTCAACGTCGAACCTTAATCGTGTTTGTTGGCGTGCGTTTTTTACTGCACAGAGGCGGGTGCGAATCTTGGCTGCAACAAGGTAGTGGTCCGATTTGATGTTAGGGCGCCAAACCCAACGCACAACCCTGGGGATGGATGGTTCGCCTTCTCACTTTAGCTCGCCTTCAAACACATGTATTTTGACTTTTCAGAGAATACTCGGCCTAATACTGGAAGATCGCTACTAGAGCCATATGTAAAATAATCGTTTGTGGCTACTCCCAATGGGACTCATAGAACTTTTCTTATTTACGTGAACTATCCTATCCTTCGTCTTCCTTCTACAGATGGCTCTATGCTCCTACACTTGTTTTTATAAATCGATTAAAAATATTAAAATTTTAGAAAAGTATTTAGCGAAATTAAATTAAAGGTATGTTGGCAAATTCATGTAATGGTACTGACCATGTTCACTTAGGAATCTTCCCTAAATGTCAATTTCATCAGCACATCAATAATGGCAGCAAATTTAATTAAAGTTGTAGCAGAACGTAAGTCACTCAAATTATGAAGCACTCGAAGCAATTAAAGTAACTAAATTAACGTTTGGACTCTGCTTTCACTACTTCATACATAGTATTTCCCGGAAAGAGTAAATCCAGAAAGTTGTACCCATTTATATATGTATGTATGCATACTTACGTAAAATAACATAATGTCACTCAAGCGTTTTATTCTCTTAATGAAAATAGTGTTTCATTAATTTTGTGATATTTTAATAAATTTCAGTGAGCAAACTTACGTGAAATGTATGTTGTTTAGCGTTGCATATGAATGGAATTGGTTTACTTCTTGGCCCAAATATAAAATCCTTAATACCATTGTTTCTGTGGTTCCTATTTTGCACATTAACTCAATATATTGAACTTAGCCTTTTCGGTTAAACTTATAACAGATATGTATATCATATTTGAAAATAATATAATAATAATGACTATTAAGCTAATTGAATTTAAGCCCAATATTATACGTTAATATAGTAAGATATTAATTTGAATTTTGTCAACACCTGAAGTTATTTTCCCGGATTTTATTCATGTACATTGCAAGTGTATGAAATGTTCGGTTACAGCTGAACCTAGCACTTTCTTACTTGTCATACAAGTATATATAATCCTATATATATCTCGATTGGTTTTAGGTGGTAAAAACTACCGTTAGGTGAACAAAACCATTATTTTTGTAACAAAATATTGCAAGGTTTAAAAACGATAAATAAACATCCGCTAATCTACTCTCACCTTTAGGTTTTGGCAAACAATGTAATAACTTTTCTTGGTTGGAGAAGTCTATCGCAGTGGAGTCTTACAAGTAAGTAAGGATGACTGCATAGATTATAGGATTAACAAAGTTAAGTATCCGAATGTAATACAAATTATTGCAGTACTCCGACAACTCGGTGTATTTGCAAGTAAATTTAATCCAGATGCTAGGAAACTGCACATAAATCAAATAAATTCGATACACAGCTGGCGCACTTCTAGATGCACAATTTATGGCAACACACAAAGAACGCACAATTCATTCAGGTGAGTAACATAAACTTGCCTATTACTGTTTAATATACTATGTTGTTGTTTAAAATGTTTTCTGTGTTTTCAAAACGAAATTTAGTTGGAAGATTAAGAAACATACATAAATGATAGGTTAATAAATACTAACAATAAATTTTCCCTCGCATCACCATAAATAAGAACGATCATATAAAAATTATTACTTTCTCGGCGACTATACCATAAAACGTTTAACATGAGAAACATATTTGCGTTAGATTATGGATGTAAGAATGGAAGAGGAGAATCCGTGAACATTTTATACTCTTGAAACCTGCAATAATCAAAGCCAGGGAAATACCTTAAGGTGTAAAACCAATTATATAGAGTAAAGTCGGAATTTCGAAAATCTTGAAATGAGTTATTATATATAGGGGCTAGGTCAAGTTTTTGCTCAAATTTATCTATTTTAGGCACAAAAATACACTGTTATGAGTAAAACAGGCTAGCTCATTTTCATTGAGATAACTCACATATTGACCTCTATCTGCGGTGCAAAGTCTCCCAGAAGCTCTGAAATTTTTGCTTGAATTTTGGCTTACATACTTTTTATTGGACTTACACAATTTTTGGACACAAGGTGGCACATACTAAAGACATTATTCGTGAAAAGTATCCCGTTATATTAATTGCTTCTTGATTTGTGTACAGAAAACGGAACGAATCAAGTGGAATTAAAAATTTTTCTATAAGAGAAGTGGGCGTGGTTATGCTCCGAATTTGTCATTTACAACGTGATATACTTGTAGGAATGGGTCGCGAGATAAGAGATTCCACCAAAAAGTGAGCGGTTCCACGCCCATTGTCCAATTTTTACATCAGTTCCCATAAATCTCTCTCACGATCTCGGTGTTAAAATTTAATGTTTCTGGCGAATTTAGTTATTGATTTATTGCGCTTTTAGTAGTTTTTAACCGTATCGTTATAAGGGTAGTAACGGAATTATCCTCCGATTTCATCCATTTTTACACTGTCGATAGAAGTTCTTATAATATTTCTACTCAGAAAATTTGGTTGTTGTAGCTTTATTGGTTCAAGATATTTGTATATATACATTAAACTTATTAGAAGGTGGGGCCATGCCAACTCTTCCAAAAATTTTTGCCACTTGCCACTCTCTGTACCACATTATAGCTTTATATCTTAATTTAGCCCTTAGTTATGGCACTTTATATGTTTTCGGTTAATGACGATTTGTGGGAGGGGCAGTGGTCTGATTACGCCCGTCTACGAACTCGAAATTTTTTTGTACTAGGAACCCACATACCACGTTTCATCAAGATATCTCAATTTTTACTCAAGTTACAGCTATGCACTGACTGAAGGACAGTAATCCGCATTTCAACTCTTCTCATCAAACTGATAATTTATATACATTATAATATATATATATATATATATAACCCCATATTTATCTCGCTTAGTTTACTATAGATTAGGTGAACAAATCTATAATACGAATGAATATCTCGTGACTGCAAGATTATCACGGCGTAAATATTTTCAACTCAATACTTTACAAGAGTTTACTTTATGGCTTTAAGGGCCGAATAATTCATAATAATGTAATTTAAATAGAATAATTAAAAAGATTATGATTTGCTAAACAACATATTTATATTACAGAAATGTATGCTATTCTTTACACAGGAGTGAACCCGTATTAACACTTTCGCTTTGTACAAACTCAATTTCAGACGACAGAATAGTATTTTCATAAGTTTTTACTAGTAAAACAGAACTTTTTGCCCTACAAAATAATATTTATAGAAACTAGTTTACTCCGAATATACAATTTTATGATATTTATGGCGAACACATGCAATTTCTGAGTACAAAAAAATTTATATTTTATGTTTTTGTTTATGTAATTTATTACTTTCATAAATAAACAATATGAGTTTAAATGAGATAAGCCTCCCTTTACACATACACTTTACTCTACTCGGTAAAAACTGGCACAACCTATTGAAACTGAAATGAATTTGACCCCAAAAAACGACACCTCCACACTTAACATAGAAGAAACGACGTGTGTTGGAGATGTAATTAACAAAAGGATGATCTAGGTACAACTAAATAATGTGTTCATTTTAATACAGGGATTGTCCGGAAAGTAATAAAACTGAGTCGATTTAAAAAATATTATTGAACACATCGTTACAATTTTTTAAAAACTTTCAAAATAAGCTCCTTCTACGTGAATGCAGCGCTGCCAGCGCGATTTCCAAGCATTGAAGGCGTCACGGAAGGCAAATAAAATGATAACGTAGAAGCCTCAGGAGTCCACTGAGTACGCGAAAGTGGTTCTAACCAATACTAAGCTTGAGCTACCAGCAGCAGTAGTTAAAATACAGAAGTCAGCTGAAGAGGCTAAGCCGTCAGCTAAAAGGCCGAAGACAAAGGGTGTGACACCCGCTAAATCATTTGTTGATTGGGCCCAGAACCGCATTATAATTGCTGTGCGGGATGAGGTTAATTTCGAACGAAATTTTTCCAGATTCAGAGCTGCGTTGACAAATGTGACGCTGGAACAGTCAGAGTTGGAGGTATATACCCCAGAGCTAGTTTAGTTGCAGTCGACAAGAAAGATATTCCGTTTAGGCCAAGGGCAAGTATATGCAGCTCATTGCAAGCTCTAACCCAACTTTGCCAAGAATGCCTTGCTCTTTTAGTTGATCTAACATACTAAGCCTGCAATGAGTTCCAGGACATAGTGTTATTCCTGTTAACTGTGAAGTAGATGTATTAATCAGAGCAGGCACTACCATACAATTAGACTCTGATAAAGAGGTATATATGTGTCTATGGCTACTTGTAGATATTCAATCAATAAACTTTAATCGATAACTTGCTCAACAAGATCACAAACGTGTCATGACTAAGAAGGCATAAGAACTCTCATGAAGTAGAAGAAAAAGAAACTGTAGCAAAAATATTCCATGCGAATGCATGGTTTTGTATATGAGAAAAATCGAAACATTTGATTTGTTTTGTATTGCTGAACTTTATCAGGAGCTCAAAGTGGTTCACAGAGGACATTAAACAGTGAGGAGATTTTAGTCCAGTTGGTTTCATAATGGACCTCCTAAAGGTATATGTGCCTCATGAAACATCTACCCTACATACTTAATTACTTAGTTAATTTGCAAGAAAATTCAAATTCATTACTACTTATGTATGTATTAAGCTGGAGGAGGTGGAACTATGAGATGTTTTAATTTAATTTTACTCTTTATCCACTTTATGATTATTGACTTCGTTTAAAATGTGTGTACACAAATCAGCTGGAGCGTTGTCTATCTTTCACTTCTTAGTATCGCATCACTCAGCCGTCCGAGGTGTTGACATAAAGTCATTAGCGCTGAAATTAATCGCGGGATTATCTCTGTGTGTATTTGCTATGCTATAACAAATATTAAATTACATTTTCTATTTATCTTGCAAAAACTTTTAATGTATGTATGTAAGTTGCGCCGTCTTGTTGAAACCCAATATGGCCGAGCTCACGAGCTTCAATTTTAGGCACCAAATAGTTGATTATCATGGCGCGATAACGGTCGCTTCTGATCGTTAAAATGTACGTAAGTAAAATATTTGGCGAAATTAAAATCATGACTTTCATTATCAAGTCAAAAATAGCTGCACATTTTTAAATTAGTTAACGTTAGGCGGCACTTTGGTGAGTAATGGCAATTTTCCATTAAATTGAAATTAGTATTTTATTACACGATATGTCACCCGAAATTTAACCTAATATTATATTATTATTATAGTAGTATTAACATTTTCATTGGAAAATATTATACACATATAATTATACATAACAGGTGAGACCTTAGAGTTACTTTTTCAATAGCCCTTTTTTGACAGATCAGATTATGTGGCCAGTGGCATCTTTGGTTCATATTTCTTAAAAAATGTTGCCGGTGAGAACGAAACCGTCAATGGCGTCCGTTATCACGCCATGATAACTAACTATTTGGTGCCTCAAATTGAAGCTCGTAATCTGGAGACACAAGACAGTTGAAAATCACTGAAAGAGCTAAAGAATATCCCAAAAATAGAGTTCGAGAAGTGTTGTAGACTATTTTTTAAGGTGGCAACATCAATGTAGACAAATTGATAAAATCTTAAAAAAAACCAAAAATCCGTTATTTATTGAACAGACTTCGAACATATGTATCTCATCTCATCTACATCTAAAGCAATATCGAACTAACTGGTAGAGGCGGAATTCTTTCGGTACCTCTTCGGACGGTGTGAAATTGACGACTCGATCTTGGTCTTTCTTATCGATACAGCGTTTCGAAGCAACCGATGGTTTGAATTCCAATTACTTAACCGATTTACCCACATGATTCAAAAGCTTTCTTGCGTTTTTACAAAAAGTTCTTCCGAATTAATTGAATAAGACAACAATTCGGTTCTTGCATCCAAAGCATATTCACATACGAATCATATTTTAAAATTATTTACAATAATGTTGACAAAATGGTTCACATTAAATTTTAATAAATATTTTAATTATAGGAAATATTATGAACATGGTGAATTTATTTTCAACGTTTTGTGTTATGTTTTGCAAAAGAAAAGGAACTAATAATATATTATTATACTCTTGCAGAGTATTTTAGTTTTATTCACCTAACGGTTGTACATATCACCTAAAACTTATTATATATATGTATATATAGATATAGGGTTATATATACATATATATATTGAAATCTGGTTGACTGTCTTTCTGTCCGTCCGTCTGTCCGTTCATGCAAACTGTAACATGAGTAAAAATTTAGACATCTTGATGAAACTTGGTATCAGTATACAAAAAAGAATTCGAGTTGGTAGATGGGCGTAACCGGACCACTGCTACGCCTACAAATCGCCTTTAACCGAAAACCTATAAAAAGCCTTAACTAAGCACCTAATTAAGATATAAAACTCATATTTGGCACAGCGGGTCGCTGCAAGGGCATCTGTGAGAAAAAAATTTTGGAACAGTGGGCGTGGCTCAGCGCAAATACTACAAAAACTCCTGCCTATAGTGTGAAAATGGTCGAAACCGGATGAAAGTCCCCTTCACTTCCCATATAACGGTACTTTTCAAAACTACTAAAAGCGCTGTAAATCAATAACTAAATGTGTGAGATACGTAAAAATTTGCCGCCGGGATGGTATGTGAAAGCTTTTTATTAAACATTTAAGATTTCATATATTCCGACTTTTAATTGACATTTAGTTGTAATACAAATAGCTGTTTTTACAATTTAATCTTAAAGCGATTAGTTTATTTTAAACAATTTCATTTTCAATTTTAAATATCTGCGACTTGGTCACGGCGACTGATCTATTTGAACTGTGTCGTTGTCATCTGTTCTTGTCCGTGTTAGGGTCCGTTTCATTTGTTTCGTCAAGGTTGGTCAATTCGTCACGGATGTAAATATGAGTATTTCAGTCCTTTTCTGTGTAAAGTATAAAATGTTCGGATACATCCAAACATAACTCTATCTTACTCGTTTTTATATGGTTGTTTCATGGCGTAATTATATTGTATATGGTAATATTGCATATAGAAATCACTGAATGAAGCCATTTGTTCTAGTGATGCACTTTTACCCAGTAACAAAAGCTTTTGATTCAAAAATAGTTCGACAGTATATTTCCAGTAATATCCTTTAGTAGTATCCTGCACAAGTATAAATAACGCTGCCATTAATGAAAAACGACAACAAGTTTTAATAAACGCCGAAATTTTACAACGCGTTGGAAAACTTAATTTGCAGATCCAGGAGCACAACTCTGTTGACACCAAGTCACGAGGAATTGAACTTTATAGATATTGAGAACACGGAAGCTTTGAAAACATTTCTTAATATTAACGGAAGCTATCCTACCACCGGTGGTCCACGGGCACTATGCTTATCTGGCGGCATGGACCACCGGTGGTGGAAATAAAATAGATTGAAGAATTATAAATTTATATTTGTTGTAGGCGTTTTCAACATAAATAAAATTTATTTTTTTTAGTTCTTTCTAAAACAAAACAATTAGAAAAGTGCCGTTATACAAACAACTTGACAATCTTGTGCCCACAATGTATAGAAACATAGATAAAATGCGCCGGGTAGAACGTGTTAATATTTTCTTCAGTTGAAGAGGTCGAAGGTCGTCCGGAACGAGGCATGTCTCCAAAGATCTCCCGACCGTCTTTGAAGGCTTTGTACCACTCGTCTATGTTCAAACTGAATTATCGTAAGCCTTTTCCAACATTCACAACGATTCTGCACCCGAAATTTTGAGTTAGAAATAAAAAATTTGAATTTCTTTGTTCGATATATTTATCTATTTTAAAAGCTGCATTTAAAAGCTGTTGTAAACAAACTGGTTGATAGATCGTTCAGATCGATAGTTCATATTTGACATCGTAATTAAGGGTAGTTCTACCAACTTACACATACAAAAACCTTTTAGCATAGCCAAATAAGTATAAAACCATATCTGAATTTGTCACAGAGTTTGAATTAACAATTTCTCAGACGGCACTATCCAACAACTCGCAAGTTTTCTTTGTGGCTTGTAGTGCGACGAGTTTATTTTAACAAATATTCTAAGCCCTTCCTGAGCAACTAATCAAGATGAGCTGAACTTTCTGAAGCTCAAAGCACTGAGTCGTGGTATGTTCAAACCTTTTTCTAGATTTCGGTAGAACCTAATGTTGTTTTATGTGTTTTAGTGACGTTGTAAACGTCTTTAATTGTTTTAGCAGAAATTAAATATATTTTATGATTTTACTTGAACACAATGGATAAACTAGTTAAGCCACATTTTCAAAAGTTATCTTCACCTTATGGCTTATGAAAAAATGTGCGACACTGGATTGTAATTTAATAATTATCAAGGCTTTGGAAATGGGATGAGTGCATACGTACAGGGCCAGATGCATGTATTTGACAGCACGTTACTCATACGCCATGCAAGGGCCCTGAAATACAATACACACTAAACAAAGGATAACGATATCAACATTTTACATAAACATTATATAACACGTTATTGTCTAATTCATTTTAAGGATCATGAGTGCTAGTCTTTTCTTTGAAAACAAGTTTGTGTTTGTTGAATGCAGTGAGTGAGATTTGTAAATCTACTAATATCTACTATAGGGATACTCAAAAGTATAATATTTGATTCTAATTTATCTACATCTCTCCCGTTAAACAATATAAGTGCTTCGGTAAAATAATTTCAAACAAAAGTCTTCTAACCACTATGTAAATGCTGACTGAAAATTTTATAAAAACTACGAAAGAGTCACAACACGAAAAATGACAAATCTTCAGGAGAAGCAAAAAATAGTTTTTGTTAAAGTTATCAGAATTTTACGGTCAAATCATTCTCAATAACGTAGAAAATCTTCTCTAGAGAACATATTACTCAAATATGCTTGATTTTCAAGTTTAACAGAAAAAATTAGATAAATTTGAGTTCAGACATCTAATACCAGTGTGATAATCAAAAAAAATTCATTGAAAGTGACACATTTCAAAAACTACAAATGACTAAACCCCAACCCTTAAACATCTAGGAATTGCTCTTGATGCAAGAATATCCTTTAAAGAACCCTTATCCTTCACTTGTTAAAAGGTTTCAAAAATATGTAGAGCACTAACCTAAATGAGGGATAATTCCAGTGGACCAAAGCAAAATAGGAGAAGACTCTTGGCTGGAGTTCTGAAGTCCTCGCTAAGAATATGATCCGCATTTCGTACAGTGTCGGAAGATACTGCCCTGGTTATCGAGGGATTACATAGATTTAAGCAAAAGAGATTAAAAAGTCGGTAATGGACTTGCCACATAGAACTGTAAAGGAAAAATCTCGAGCTGAGACCGTGAAAAGTTGACAAAGACGATGGGATGGCTAAAAATACCACACGGCGACGAAGATTTTTATTTAACTCAAATTCTTACAAGACATGGATGCTTTAAAGCATATTTGATACATTTCTTCATTTATTAACATTCACATGAAAGTGATGATTGATGCGATTATTGCAGTGGTGAGACAATTGAGAACGTAAAGTATACGTTGTTCCATTGTCCTCAAATACGAGCAAGTGAGGCTTTACCTCAAGTATACGGTATAGATGTGCGTCTGCATCCGTCAAAATATTATTGTGGCCCCTAACTTGTGGCTTGGGGACAATATGTCGCCATTTCTGAACGCCGACTGGCTTATTTCAAGCTTTATAGTACTTCCCTCAATGTGTGATGATCAGGGCTGATAAAAATATCCACGAAAAAAAATTTTTTAAGCGCTATAAAATGCTTGATAAATATGCAAAATAAGCTTTCAAATATGCAAAAAAAAATAAACGAAAAATTAGTTTTTTAATTTTTATTTATAAAAGAATTTCATAATTTATTTCGACAATTAAATGTTTTTTAATATTGTCGACTGTAAATGATCTTCGGTTGTCATTAAGTAAAGTGACATAAGAGGAAAAACTTCTTTCAACATCTGTTGATGTTGTAGGGGCATACTTAGAATAACTTATTTCTTTTGCAGATAATTTTTTAACATATTCATCAGTTATGTCTCCATTTTGAAATAAAATATTTGAAAGATTCGTAATAGATTTAAAACCTCCATTTCTTTTTAAAATATCATCATTTTTTTTATAGTTTTTTTCATTACATTCATCTAGTTGAAGTTGAATGTCTTCAATAATTCCTACACTTTTATTCAAAGGCAATCCTTTTGTCTGTAACTTTTCAATGCCTTTTCCAATACAAGAGAAGATGTTCTTTATGTATGTTAACTCTCCTATTATCCCATGCTTGGCAAACGCTGTTTTTGATTGAATTATAACCTCTGATTCTTCACTGTTTAAATCATCGACAACAGAGCGAACTTCTTCAAAGAAATCACAATAATACTCTGCAGCACTTAGCTGCAACACTTAAAGACCTCATTGCAGCGAGTATGTAATCGGCAGCATCTGTTACCACAAGAAGGAGTTTTTCATATTCAATTCCTAAAAATAAAATTGTAATAATTTGTATGAAAGAAACACTGTAAGCACTCACTTTCTGGCCATAATATTTGAAGCGAATCGTTTAAAAATCCAGCCATGCTACATGCATTTGCTCTTTCAACTTCTGTTACTTTTAATAAATAGGATTTGCCTCTTTCTTCTGCACTATCATCCAACACTCCAAATATAGCATTCACAATCAATCGCTGCTCAATATCAGTAGTCTCATCTATATATTTATTCTTTGCTTTTTGGCGTAATTTTTCAATGCAGCTGTCATATAGAATAGGAACATATTTATTCCTAAGCGTTGATTGGCTGGGTGTTGTATTCTTCGTATGTTTATCCATAAACCCTATTACTGCTGGGTGGCTTATTTTATTTGTAGGAACATTTGCCGATAGAAACATTTTGCATAAATCCATATTGAAAATATTTATATGTCCACTATTGCCATGCTCTGCCATTAATGTTAGCACAGAATTCTTATTTTGTCTTTCCGCACACGCTTTATGTTTGGTACTTTCAAAATGTTGTTTTACACCGAATATTTTGTTAGCTGTTAGCTTACAATTGCACACTATACAAAACAGTACCGTTTTATCGGTACGAAGCACACCTTTGTATAGTTGTGCCATTCTTGTTAGAAATTCACTACTAGTTTGTTTTTCTTTTGGCATGTTTAAACTGGTTAAACTGGTTTCATCCCCGAAAAAAACCAAATAACACAGTGTTGTTGCCATATTCAAGAAATGGCAAATAAATGTTGCCACTCTTTTTTTCAGTAAATCCTCCACAAATCAGAGAGATTTTGGAGATTTCAGAGTTGATTTCTGCAATTACTTCCTTATTGCAAAAAAATGTTTGCTTTTAGGTAGAGAATTTTGTATGGCTTAAAGCAACAATAAGAGCTGCAATAAGAGCTAAACGAACTAAAAGCTGCAATAGCGCTCAGCAAAAACATGCTATAACTCTTGTAAAAACTAGCAAAATAGGCAATATGCCTAAAAATATGCACCGTTGTCTGAAATAAGCGAAAAAAGCTTTTTCAAGCAAAAACATATGTATTTTTATCAGCCCTGGTGATGATACGTTCTTCATTTTGAAGGCCAATGAAATAAACTTATTACCTATTAAAAAATTCATTTTTTCTCCCTACTATATGTGTATGCAAATGTGAATTAGTGCTTTTTATATAATTTCAAACACTTACCACATTTGATAACATTTTATTGAGAGCCCTTGGTATTTGTTTCTTTTTCACACCTGAAATGCAAGTTGTAAGTTCGTTGATAGTATTTTTATACTCTTGCTACCTGTTGCTACTGAGTATAATAGTTTTGTCCACCTAACAGTTGTACGTATCACCTAAAACTAAACGAGATAGATATGGGGTTATATATACACTCTGTCAATAAAGTATCGGGAATTCTCCGATGATAACGATGAAAAAGTCTAGGAAATTGTTGGCGAAAATAGCCAGAAATGAGCTTGAGAGAGATTGCCTATAAATTGGAGATATCACACGAGAGCGTACGTACGATAATGCATGAAAAATGGGGCATGCAACGCGTTGCTGCAGAGAGCTGAATTTCCAATTCGGATCCCACCTTAATGGAAATGAACCAGCTATAGACCGAATGGCTGCGCAAAGACGCACCAAAGCCAAAAAAAAGCACGCCAAAGCCGATCGAAAGTGAAGGTAATGCTCATTGTTCTTCGATATTCGTGGTGACGTCCACTATTAATACGTTCCAACTGGTCAAACCGTCAGCAAGGAGTATTATCTTGGTGTTATGATGCGCTCACGAGACGCTATCCGTCGTAAACGTCCGAGGTTGTGGGCCAAAAATTCGTGGATTCTTCATCATGATAACGCACCACCGCACAAAGGCATCATTGTGAATGAATTTTTAGCCAAACACTCAACAAGTATCATTGAGCAAGCACCGTATACACCTGATATGGCCCTCTGTGACTTTTTTTATTATCCCCACTGAAGTATCTACTTCGGAGAATACGCTTCGACTCGACTGAAGCTGAAGGCTGAAGGCCATCCCGGATAGTGACTATAAAAAATGTGTTGACGATTGAAAGAAGCGTTGGCACATGTGAATCGCTTCAATTAAATGTTGTTTTGAAGGCGATAAAATAAATAAGGATCTTGATTGAAAAATTTTCGTTTTATTTACTAATTCCCGATACTTTCTTGACTCTCCGTCTGCCCTTCATCCGTGCAAGCTGTAACTTAAGTAAAAATGAATAAAATCGGATGATAACCCCGCTTACTTCCCATATAAAGGTTCAAAACTACTAAAAGATCGATAAATCAACAACTAAATACACCAGAGACAATAAATTTCACCCCAGTTTTAAATTCAATTTGATTATTTTACTTTCCAGCACAAAAATTAAGAAGTAATTAATATAACGGGATACAACGGGAAATAATATAACGGGATTTGCATTAATTATTATTTTAAACCACCTTATGACTAAAAATGTTTAAGCCTCTAAATACCGGAAATGTGAATCCCATTATCTTTAGTTGATTTTTGAGTGAAAATGTCCACCAAAAGCGATAATGGTGTGTCTATATAAAGATTTTCGAACCTCCGACTAAAAAAGATAAAATTGGGTCGGTACTACCGCAACTCTCATAAACTACAAGGTGCTTTCCAAAGTAAACAGGACTTTTTGAATCTAGTGCCCTCTGGTGGCGCCATATAATGTTATATGTCGACTGGTGCGTTAGATTCTGCTATCTTTATCGATTGTCCAGTGAGGATTTCATAACATTTCATCATTTCATTGGAAGTGAAGTTATTGCCATTCAAAAGGTTTGCACTGGCATACTGGCGGCCATATCAGCCAACGAGCTAAAACGCTCGTTTGACATGCCTTTGGACCGTGCCAAAAGCTGTATTGAAGCAGAAGGAGACTATTTTGAATAAAATAAATTGATTTTGCCGAAAAAACCATTTGTTCTGTTTTGTTTTAAGTCCTGTTTACTTTGGAACGCACCTTGTATAACGATTTTCGTTTTTCTAAAAAATGTTATGGTGAATATGTCGGTCAGTGTATGATTTGTATATGCATATATATATATAGTTTCCAAACCTATGGTTGACAATTTACATCATAATTTCCATTAAACTAAACTTAGCGCTTCCTTACATTTTTTAGAATAGTTCGAACTAAGCACTCGCGCACTTCCCAGCCGAACTTTAACCGTCCGGTCAATGACCGGGTACCCGGGTATCCATTTCAATCTACATGCCAATCCTCCTCAAAAAAATTTTATGGCCGCCTGTATCCCCAAAATCAAAGTTATTTGACACCCATTTTCCGTCAAAATTTTTCAGAATCAATTGTTTAATAAAAGTTATTAACTATCAAACTTGATACCCCCTCCGTTCACTAACCAGGTACCCGGGTACCCGCTGAGATTTTTATATATAAAGGACGGGTTTACACATACTTAAGAGCTTATTTATTAAAGTATTCAGATAATTATATTTTTAAAATTAGTAATAGACAATATAGTTTTACAATTTTTATATTTAACAATAATTTTAATGTAATAAACAATAACAAAAATAATTATTAAGATTTCAAAAATAACTCCAGTTTTATTTTATTTTAGTAATATTATTTTCTATTTTTTACTATTTGTTTATTTATATTCTTTTTTATTTATTATGGATACAGTGCTATATAAGAATTAAAGTATGATTAAATTATTCTGCAATACATCCTTCGTATGTAAATGGTTGTAATACAAGTGTTCATCACAATCGAGGTTTCTCACATACTGAACATATTTTAGTATTTATGCGACGTAGTTTTGAATTCACTTCTCTTGAAGACATTCATATATAGCTACACCAGTAATCTTTTTCCTTCAAGTTGAATCGCGAAGAAGAGATTCAATCACACTTCTGCTAGAGGCAGCCCCGCTAATTTGTGCATTTTTATAATTTCAAACAAAGTTGCTAAGAGATTATTATAGTTTCTTTTTTCTACATAACGGTTGTTTTAAGTCCTAAAACTAAAAAGAGTCAGATATAGGGTTATATATACCAAAGTGATCAGGGTGACGAGTAGAGTTGAAATCCGGATGTCTGTCTGTCCGTCCGTCTGTCCGTCCGTCCGTGCAAGCTGTAACTTGAGTAAAAATTGAGATATCATGATGAAACTTGGTACACGTATTTCTTGGTTCCATAAGAAGGTTAAGTTCGAAGATGGGCAAAATCGGCCCACTGCCACGCCCACAAAATGGCGAAAACCGAAAACCTATAAAGTGTTGTAACTAAGCCATAAATAAAGATATTAAAGTGAAATTTGGCACAAAGGATCGCATTAGGGAGGGGCATATTTGGACGTAATTTTTTTGGAAAAGTGGGCGTGGCCCCGCCCCCTACTAAGTTTTTTGTACATATCTCGGAAACTACTATAGCTATGTCAACCAAACTCTACAGAGTCGTTTTCTTCAGGCATTTCCATATACAGTTCAAAAATGGAAGAAATCGGATAATAACCACGCCCACCTCCCATACAAAGGTTATGTTGAAAATCACTAAACGGATAAACAAAAAACGTCAGAAACACTAAATTTTACGGAAGAAGTGGCAGAAGGAAGCTGCACCCAGGCTTTTTTTAAAAATTGAAAATGGGCGTGGCGCCGCCCACTTATGGACCAAGAATCATATCTCAGGAACTACTACACCGATTTCAATGAAATTCGGTATGTAATATTTTCTTAACACCCTGATGACAAGTACGAAATATGGGTGAAATCGGTTGACAACCACGCCTTCTTCCAATATAACGCTATTATGAATTCCATCTGATGCCTTCTCTGTATAATACGAGTATATACATTAGGAACCAATGATGATAACGGAATACAACTTTACACAAATACGGTATTTGAAAAATATGTAAATGACGGATAATGAAATCTCGATTATCACTTTATCATTCGAGAGTATAAAATGTTCGGTGACACCCGAACTTAGCCCTTCCTTACTTGTTTAACAAGCATTTTATTAATCTCATAATACGGAATATATGCTGCAAGGCAGGCAATATTGAGAATATTGTAAAAAATGCTAGAAGCCATCGTTGAGTTGATCTTTTTGTAGTATATCTTTTAAGCATTTTATCCATCGTCTCTACTCCAGCTTTGGACCAGTTATAAAACTCGTTGATTTCGGGTTTTTCTTTTGACTATCACTAATTTTTGCTTCGTGATGCATTGATGATAGCACAATTACTACCTTTTTTTTTGGTACATAACTGCATAGGGTTACTTTTTCATGAAAGCCAAACACAGTGGATAATTCTTCTCGAGTTTTTGAAACAGCCATTGCTGGTGGAATGTATGCTTTATTTTTCTTCAGAGTAAGAACAATCGTCAAGTTCCAAGATAGTAAAAACTTTGCTAGTGGAAGAGCTGTGAAGAAATTATCCATTGTAATGTTTCTACCGGATCCTTTGTATGGTGCCACTAAGTCTTTAACAACTCTTTCAACAACATTTTCCTCACGACCATCTTTCGAGATCCCAGTGTAAAGCGGTCCAGTAAGTGGATACGAATTTTCAGCATCACATATCCACCATACTTTAATTCCATATTTAGCTGGCATTGATGGAATGTATTGAGTGAATCTAGTTCGACCTCGGTATGGATAAAGTTGCTCGTCGATTGTTTGGTATTCTGTTGGTTTATAATGTTTTGCTAAATTACTATTTAACATTGTCCAAATGTCTCGTATTGGAGTAGCTTTATCACTTTCTAAGCGCTGAGCTCTAGTATTGACATCGTCAAATCGAATAAAACGAATAATATTCCAGAAGTGATTGATACTCATTGCTGCGCAATATAATGGATATGAACACAGCTGCATTGTCGGTATTTGAATTATTTGCGCCAGAAGTTATCAAAATAGCCAAAAATGCATAAAATTCCTGCAGCTCGAGATTTTTCTACTCCAATTGTTTTTTTTTCTGGATTTCTTTCATTATATGCTATATACGTTGAGATTGCCTTTTTATTAGTATGGTATATAATGACAATATTAATTTTGTATATTTTTTTTCACTTATCTCTGAACACGTTTCTTTTTTTTCGTCCGAAATGGAAAGGGGAGGGGGACGGCTTAGGTACCTAAATATCCTATAGACTATGTCCTCATATATAGTTATTTCCTATACTTATACAGAAAAAAAAATTTTATTTAGTATACTAACGACTTCTACATCTGCTCCACCTGGGTACCCGGTTATTGAACGAATGGTGAAAGTTTGGTCATTGACCGGACGGTTAACAAGAAATGGTATAATAGAATTTATCTGCGCTGACTCACCCTCAAGAAGAACAGCTACTTAGATATTAGTTTTCGATAATATTAAAAAATGTTCGTGTTCTCGATATCTGGAAAGTTCAATTCCACATAACCTTGTATCTATAGAGTTGTGCTCTTGGATCCGTATATTAAGTTTTCCAATGTGTTGTAAAATTTGGGACTTTATTAAAGCTTGTTTTCGAGTTTTATTAATGAATGTAGGAAATGATTAGAAATACAATAACGAATTATTTTTTAATCAATAGCTCTTGTTACTGGGTAAAAGTGCATCACTAGGACAAATGCTTTCATTCAGTGATTTCTATATGAATACATAAAACATACACATATACATATATATTTAGTTATTAAAGACAGATTAAACAAATAAAGAAAGGCTAAGTTCGGGTGCAACCGAATATTTATGTTCTTACAATTTGCAAAAATCAAAGCCAGGGAAATACTTTAAGATGTAAAAGGTCAACCAGAGGATCGAAATGCAAGCAATTTTATATACACTCAGTCCTTTTTTTACACGATTTTTGGTTCTGCCACTAATCGCGTAAAAATGGTTAGTTTTCCAATATTAACTGACGAATTGGATCCGAATATAAAAAATATCGCGTATAACAAAATATACGCGCAAAAAAATATTCAAAAACAATACAATAAGTTTCAAATTTCAGACTTATGATTTATTCATTCATAACAAAATAAAAAATACAAAACAAAAACCATATATAAAAGAGAAGAAAATAGAAAATAGGTAGATTTATTGAAAAAACCGTTGAATGCTGTTTAATCACTGTCATTATCCGTAGTTTAAATTATTCTTAGCCGCTTAGCATTGACAGATGGCAGCGTTAAAACCAGATTAATTGCCTTTTTCGGGATTAATTCAGGAGTTACCACAGCTAACTGCCAAGCTGAATCCAAAAAATTACCTCAAAATTGTAGGATTTTTGTTATTCGGTTAACGAGCTTTTAGTGATTTTCAACATAACCTTTGTATGGGAGGTGGCGTGGTTATTATCCGATTTCTTCCATTTTTGAATTGTATATGGAAATGCCTGAAGGAAACGAATCTATAGAGTTTGGTTGACATGGCTATAGTAGTTTCCGAGATATGTACAAAAAACTTAGTAGGGGGCGGGGCCACGCTCACTTTTCCAAAAAAATTACGTCCAAATATGCCCCTCTCTAATGCGATCCTTTGTGCCAAATTTCACTTTAATATCGGTTTCCGCCATTTTGTGGAGCGTGGCAGTGGGCCGATTTTGCCCATCTTCGAACTTAACCTTCTTATGGAGCCAAGAAATACGTGTACCAAGTTTTATCATCATATCTCAATTTTCACTCAAGTTACAGCTTGCACGGTCGGACGGACGGACGGACAGACGGACGGACAGACAGATATCTGGATTTCAACTCTACTCGTCACCCTGATCATTTTGGTATATATAACCCTATATCTGGCTCTTTTAGTTTTAGGACTTACAAACAACCATTATGTGAACAAAACTATAATACTCTCCTTAGCAACTTTGTTGCGAGAGTATAATAAAAGAGAAGAAAATAGAAAAATTTTGGACCCAATAAATTCCGATGTAGTTCTTTATATCTTAACATGCAGAGACTCAATTCTTTTTGAAAAATTCGTGCACGTTCGGCATCAGTATCATTTGCTACAAAATAATTTTCCAATTCTGCTGCAAGTTTATGACCAAGCAAAAAACGAAAAAAAGCAATCGCAATAAAGTGAGAAATTCGCATAAAAAGAGGAATTTGCGCTGCAAAAATAACCGCGTTAAAGTGAAATAGCGTAAAAAGAGGTCACGTATAAAAAGGACTGTATACATACATACACTCTATATGATTCCGGGATGTATATTCAGTATTAGGTATGTTAGAACAACGAAAGTCATTATTTGTAGTATATAGAGTTAGGGTAGTAACGACCCGATTTTATTTATTTTTCCCAACACCACATGCTATTAACGTGCCCCATCCTAAAAAACCAATCATAAAGTGTAAAGTCAGCCGGATGCTCCAAAATTCTGATATTGATTACATAGGACTCAAATTTATCTATTTTAGGCACAAAAATACATATAATATAAATGGGATAACACACATATTGGCCGATAATGTGGTACAAGGTCATGCGGAAGTTCGAAAATGTTTATATTAAGTATTGGGGGTAAGGGAAGTATTGGACCGATTCAACCCATGTTTGATATACAGACATACCATTATAAGAGAAGGATTATCCCTTAATTTCAGTTATATAATTTTGTGCCCAAAAAATAAGGTGACATTGTATTTATTTTGAAAATTCTTTATTTGTTCTTCCAAATCAATCGGCTCTCTTTTTGCACGATATTCGCTCGATTGATCGGTTGTTTCGGGGTCGTAAGCATAGATCCAAGTCTCATCGCCAGTTATAATGCGTTTCATGATACCCGGGTAGTCGGAAAGCATCGTTTCACACACTTCAACGCGACGCCTTTTTTCCAAAAAATTTAATGTTTTCGGTACCAGTCGAGATTTGACGCGTTTGAGGCCCAAAACATCCTTCAAAATGTTATTGGCTAAGCCTTTCGATATGCCAACTTCATCAGCTAGGTCTATAATTGTTAATCGACGGTTTTTCAACAACAAATCTTTGATTTGTTGAACGTGAGCTTCGTCGGTTGAGGTTGATGGTCGCCCTGGACGCTCTTCGTCTTCGACACGTTCACGGCCGGCTTGGAACTCACTATACCACTTGTAAACATTTTTTTTAGACATAGCCTCATCACCAAAGGCTTTCTGCACCATCTTCAACGTATCCGCAGCAGAAAATTGATTCCGTAAACAAAATTTAATGCAAATTCTTTGCTCAACAAATTTCGACATCGCAAAAAACGAAAAACTCACTTTTAGCAGCTCACAAAACGACACGTATCTCAAACACTAATGAATATTTTGACATGAAATTTGACATAAATGTGACTGACAGTACTACCTCCCTAAAAAAAAAAATAGCTCTCCAAATCCTTCAACGCGTGCAGTTTATATTCGAATGTCATCTTATTTTTGACCGGCATTTTTGATCAAAAGTCCCGAGATATGGGATTTCATCGAAAAGTGGGGAGCGCCATGCCCTTCGAACAATTTTCACTCCGGCTCTAATAAAGCTCTCTCATACCATCTCGGTGCTAAAATTTAATATCTCTGGCGTATTTACAAGTAGTATTGATTTGTGGTGTTTTTAGTAGATTTGAACAGTACCGTTACATGGGGAATGAGCGTAGTTATCCTACGGTTTCATCCATTTTATCTTATAATATAATATATATAACACATTACATATCCTCTGTACAAAAATACAGGTTTATATTTTAATTTAGTGCTTACTTATAACATTTTATTTTATTTCGGGTCATGGCGATTTGTGAGCATGCCAGTGGTCCGATTACGCCCACCTACAAACTCGAATTTTTTTGTTGGTACTAAAGAACCAGCATACCAAGTTTAATCGGGATCTCTTAATTTTTGCTCAAGTTACAGTTTGCACGTGCGGACGGACGTGCGGACAGACAAACAGTCAGCCAGATTTCAACTTTTTTCGTCATTCTGGTAATTTATATATAATGTTTTTGTCAAAAAATCAGTGACAAGCGTAATCCTAAATTTATCTCCTTTAGTTTTAGGTGATCCGTACAACCTTCAGGTGAACAAAACTATAAAACTCTGTAGCAGCTGATTGCAAGAGTATAAATATAGCATACATATAAGCGATGAAAATACTCAAATAAAGTAAATGAATATATGTACATCAGGTTAATAAAGGCCTTTACTTTTCTCCCATCCGCAGTAAAAATTTAAAGATTGTTTATGGAGTTTAATCGTTTGGTCTTACAAACCAAGAAGCTATAGATAAGTAAGCAATGAATACAGCCTAACATTTCATAGTACTTCGTGGTTACTTGCGAATGAATGTACTAATAATGATAATTTAAAATATTTGACAATTAGACTCTCCAAACGTAAAATTTTAATTTTAAAATTCCTATTATTAGAATTAAAATTCCACATTTGTAGAGTCTAATTGTTTAAGAACTTAACATTTTAACAAAAATTTCATTTAATTATATGTGACCAATATTTTCTAATCATCCAACGCAGGATAACTCTTGCCAACAGGTGCTACTTCGGACTGAGTAGGCAATTGAAAAGTAAAGTCCTCTCTCGACGAACAAAAACCAAACTCTATAAGTCCCTCATAATTCCCGTCCTGCTATATGGTGCAGAGGCTTGGACGATGTCAGCAACTGATGAGTCGACGTTGCGAGTTTTCGAGAGAAAAGTTCTGCGAAAGATTTATGGTCCTTTACGCGTTGGCCACGGCGAATATCGCATTCGATGGAACGATGAGCTGTACGAGATATACGACGACATTGATATAGTTCAGCGAATTAAAAGACAGCGGCTACGCTGGCTAGGTCATGTTGTCCCAATGGACGAAAACACTCCAGCTCTGAAAGTATTCGACGCAGTACCCGCCGGGGGAAGCAGAGGAAGAGGAAGACCTCCACTCCGTTGGAAGGACCAAGTGGAGAAGGACCTGGCTACGTTTGGAATATCCAATTGGTGCCACGTAGCGAAAAGAAGAAACGACTGGCCCGCTGTTGTTAACTCGGCTATAATCGCGTAAGCGGTGTCAATTAAGAATGGAGAAGAATATTTTCTAATCATAATTTTATTGTAATATTAGGTTATATTTAGATAACATATTAAATTTTATTACAATGGAACAATTTCCATTACTCACCGAAGTGCCGCCAAACGATAACTCATTTAAAAATGTGCAGATATTTTGGAATTGAAAACTAAAGACGTGGTTTTCATTTCACCCGATATTTTAGTTACATTTTGCCCTTCCTGACACATTACAAAAGTTCTGTGAAATAAGTAGTGGCCTTAGGAAATGAAATTTAATATTCGCCATAGCATAGGGAATACACTCGGGTACAATCTCGGGATTAATTTCAGCGCTAATGACTTTATGTCAACACCTCGGACGACTTAGTGATGCGATATGAAGAAGCGGGAGGCAGACAACGCTCCAGTTGATCTGTGTATACATATACAATTTAAAACTTTTTGTTTGAAAAGGGCACACCGAACCCAATAACAATGAAGTAGCTAAAGAGTAAATTGAAAATAAGACCAGCTTAACACTTAGCAAATAATGAAGCAATTAATTTAATAATTAAATTAAATTTTTCAATACTCCAAACAGTTGCTTAAGTCAACTCCCAGAATAGCCTTCAAGGTGCATAACGAATCACGTTAAATGGCTCAATTAATTCAAAAGGGCAAAATATCAAAAAAAAAAAGTCCGCCCATCCGTGCAAGATGTAACTTGAGTAAAAATTATCAACAAAATTTGTTCAAAATCGACAAAAACTGTGCAAGCTCCAAGGTACCAAATATATGGATCCAGTGCTTTTTACCGATAATATTGATCAATGTGTCAATGCATTTATAATTGAAATTCTAAGAGAATCCTTTATATGTCTGTGTGTTACAAATGGGTTTAAACGGGTCAATACGTTACACTATATATAGGTAATTGCTGATTGTATGTGAGGTACCTTAAAGATTATACATTTTTTTAATATGTGGCATGATAATAGTTAAGAGATAAAATCGGGTCGATACCACAACAACTCCCATACACAACATATATAATTTTCATGTTTCTAACAAATCTTATCCCGAATATGTCGGCAGGTGTATAAGTTATATAGTACATAGTAAAATTGCTTCGATTCCGATCCTCTGATTACTGCAAGTTGTAATAGTATGAAATGTTCGGAAATCCCGGTCTAAGCCCTTCCTTATTTGTTTAAATATAACATGGCCTCGAAGTTTCCACAGTTTCCAGTTTCCAGAGCCATATCGTTGTGAACATACCAAGAGTGTTCAAATAATAACGGGAATTTTTGTGTTTTGAAGAAAGATTTACTAACTTATCAACATTTATGTCTTTGTCTTCAAAGTACGCCACCGCTTCTTCTAAGCGTCGAAACACTTAACATTTAGCTCTTTCAACTATGCATTTTTAATTCCATCTATGCATGTAAAACAAGGGCTCTTTGAGGTTCTATTTATGTTTGGAAATAGGGAAAAGTCACACGAAACCATTTTGAACATCATCGAAGCATTGTTTGTTGGCTAAAGAATCACGAAGAAATTCTTTGATCCATTTTATTTAACCAACGAAATCGCCGAGATCATTAAAAATCCCTCTAAGCTTAGCGGCTGTTACATGCTAAGTAAGCAACGAATGCAAGTGAAAATTGTATCATACTTCGGGGACATGTACATTAGGGTGCTTAAAAAAAATTTGAATTATTTTTTCAACTTTTACCCCCTCAAATGTTAGTGATTGAAAAAAATCATCCCTCAAGCCAGGCGTTGTAGCTCTAAGGGGTCGCTATTTTTTTTTTTAGGTCCCCATACATGTAACATAGGAATTTTCGTTTTTTCATTCAAACTAAAATTTCACCAACTAATTTCAGTTTCTCAAAAATAACCATCACATGCATATTCAGAAAGCCGACTTTTCGAACTTTAAAAATTCCTCATGATGTACCATATTATTATTAATTTCAAAACTTTTTTATTTTATTGAAAAATTCCAAATTTCAAATCACTATATTTAATCGTCTAATTTTTGATAGTCAAACTTTTTTTTTTTGAAGCACCTTAAAGTACATATGTACATAAATACATCAATATAATAATAAAAAAATTTCTTACAATTGGACTCTCCAAAACTCATTAAATTTCAATCTAAAAAGCTACGTTATTTTTCGAACACACCTCGTATAATAAACCGTCATACACGTAACTTTATGCATTTCAATTTTTTGCCAATTGTGTAATGGATACCAGTATATTGTGAGTTTAAATTTGAAAGGTCTTTACATTAATTTCGTTTTAATTTCTTTACTCATTAGATATATAAGGGATATTGGTGTTGATGGTTCCTGCCCAAAAGAAAATAATTAAATTCATGCACTGAAACTAACTGGAGCGGTGACATTAAGTCATTAACGCTGAAGATGACCGAATCGTCTGCGTGTGCTATACATATGTATGTAGCAAATATCAAATTATATTTTGTGAGGTAGAAATTTTTTATATAAAACTTTTCGTAGTACATATGTATCAGAATTTAAATATTTAGCGAAATAAAGACATTACGTCCAAATTCTCGCTAATTTTGAAATAAGTTAACACGGAACAGCACTTTGGTAAGTAATGTTATTTTCTCAAATAAAATAAAATTTAATATTTTTACAACACAATATTTTCCATATTTATTTTTTATGTTATAAAAATAACAAGGGTTATGTTTAAAATCACTAAAAGTGCGTTAACCGACTAACAAAAAACGTCAGAAACACTAAATTTTACGGAAGAAATGGCAGAAGGAAGCTCCACCCAGGCTTTTTTTTAAATTGAAAATGGGAGTGGCGTCGCCCACTTATGGATCAAAAACCATACCTCAGGAACTACTAATCTAATTAATTTTAGAGCAAAATAAAAAAATATGTAAATGACGGATAATGAAATCGGCGACACCCGAACTTAGCCCTTCCTTACTTGTTTTTTTAAATATCATTTACCCGAAATTTGTGATTTTTTCTCACAATGTATGTGCAATACGAAGACTTCGCTTGAGACTCGAAATCATACATTTTTAATCATGACAGAATTAAACCGTCAAGGTAGTAATATGTAATATTTCATTAGAACGGTGGGATTAATAGGACACAGGTTAAAATTAATCTCATTTAATTCGTGGCGCACCCCCATACTTAAGACAAAATACAAGTGATTGAAGATGATATACAAAACTAAAATGAGTTCATTAATTTCTCTAATATTTAGAACACTCGAACCATTATTTTTATTGTCATATGTTGTGGATATGGAGGATGGAGTCATGTGTAGCAGTTCACGCAAGTGGGGAAAGTTCTCCGATCGCCATTCACTTGGGAGTGGCCAGAAACGATTCTTTTACATATGGCTCAAGCAGTTCAAGACTTCCGGTTTTAAACCACGTATCCTCTGGGTAGCTAAAGTGAGAAGGCGAAATATCACCTAAACAGGGTTGTACGCTGGGTTTGGTAGAAAACGCCCTCAATGAAAAGATACCAACAGACTGATGACCACCACAGCAAACGCAGCAAGGATTATGATTTGAGGGCTTGCACCTGGAATGTCCGGTCCCTTAATTGGGAAGGTGCCACTGCCCAGCTGATTGATGTCCTCATGAAAATAAAGGCTGACATCACCGCCGTCCAAGAAATGCGATGGACGGGACAAGGACAGAGACGAGTAGGTCCTTGTGGCATTTACTACAGTGGCCATATAAAGGAGCGCAAGTTTGGTGTGGGATTCGTGGTGGGAGAGAAACTCCGTCGCCGAGTACTATCATTCACTCCGGTGAATGCACGTCTGGCCACAATCCGCATCAAAGCAAGGTTCTTCAACATATCGCTGATTTGCGCCCACGCCCCGGCGGAAGAGAAGGATATCGGGTGATTTTTAAGAGCTTGATAACTTTTTAAAAAACGCATAAAATTTGCAAAATCTCATCGGTTCTTTATTTGAAACGTTAGATTGGTTCATGACATTTACTTTTGAAGATAATTTCATTTAAATGTTGACCGCGGCTGCGTCTTAGGTGGTCCATTCGGAAAGTCCAATTTCGGGCAATTTTTTCGAGCATTTCGGCCGGAATAGCCCGAATTTCTTCGGAAATGTTGTCTTCCAAAGCTGGAATAGTTGCTGGCTTATTTCTGTAGACTTTAGACTTGACGTAGCCCCACAAAAAATAGTCTAAAGGCGTTAAATCGCATGATCTTGGTGGCCAACTTACGGGTCCATTTCTTGAGATGAATTGTTCTCCGAAGTTTTCCCTCAAATGGCCATAGAATCGCGAGCTGTGTGGCATGTAGCGCCATCTTGTTGAAACCACATGTCAACCAAGTTCAGTTCTTCCATTTTTGGCAACAAAGTTTGTTAGCATCGAACGATAGCGATCGCCATTCACCGTAACGTTGCGTCCAACAGCATCTTTGAAAAAATACGGTCCAATGATTCCACCAGCGTACAAACCACACCAAACAGTGCATTTTTCGGGATGCATGGCCAGTTGGCCACCAAGATCATGCGATTTAACGCCTTTAGACTATTTTTTGTGGGGCTACGTCAAGTCTAAAGTCTACAGAAATAAGCCAGCAACTATTCCAGCTTTGGAAGACAACATTTCCGAAGAAATTCGGGCTATTCCGGCCGAAATGCTCGAAAAAGTTGCCCAAAATTGGACTTTCCGAATGGACCACCTAAGACGCAGCCGCGGTCAACATTTAAATGAAATTATCTTCAAAAAAGTAAATGTCATGAACCAATCTAACGTTTCAAATAAAGAACCGATGAGATTTTGCAAATTTTATGCGTTTTTTTTTTTAAAAAAGTTATCAAGCTCTTAAAAATCACCCGATAGCACATCTATGAGCGCTGCTTTCGCCAGCATGTCAAAATCGTGCTTACGACTTTAACGCTAGGGTGGACAAGGAAGGCATCTTTGGCACGACGGTCGGGAAATTCAGCCTCCACGAGGAAACATCCACAAATTATCTGTAATACTAGATTAGAGCACAAGAAAATACATCAACCTACCTGGCTGTCTCCGCAACGAAAATCCGCCAACCAGATCGATCATGTTGTGATAGACGGAAGACACGTATCCAGTGTTCTGGACGTGCGTACGCTCCGAGATCCTAACATTGACTCGGACCACTATCTTGTCGTAGCCAAGATTCCCACCCACCTCTGTGCAGCAATAAAAGCATGTCAACAAACACAAGGAAGGTCCAACATCGAGAAGTTGCAATCACAACAGACAGCCGAACGATTTTCTACTCGGCTTGCACTCCTGCTCTTTGAGAGCACTCGTCAACAACTCGGTATAAGGAAACTGGGATTGGGATGGCATATCAAACTCCTTACGTACAGCTGCAACCGAAACCATGGGATTTCGAAAAATGCAAAATAACAGCTGGCACGACGAGGAGTGCCGTGTCGCAACATAACGATCGACCACAACACGTGCGGGATGGGATAGATACCGAGAGTTGAAGAGGGAAACGAGACGCATTTGCAGAGAGAAAAAGAAAGAAGCCGAAATGCGTGAGTATGAAGAGCTTGATAAGCTGGCCGACAGGGGTAATGCTCGAAAATTCTACGAGAAGATGCAACAGCTAAAAGAAGGTTTCACGACCGGAGCATACTCTGCTGAATGGCAATGAAAACACAGCGCCAGGAGAAGGCGAACCCGATTCTCAAATCGATGACGATGGAGCAGACGTTCCATTTCCCGGCCATGAAGAAGTCGAATAGCAATTAACCGTCTGAAGAACAACAAAGAACCGGGGGCCGATGGATTACCGGTCGAATTATTCAAACACGGCGGCGAAGAACTGATAAGGATAAGGAATTTAAGTGTACTCTGCCCAATCCACAAAAAAGGAGACCCCACGATCAACGCCAACTACCATGGGATAAGCCTCCTCAACATCGCATATAAGGTTCTCTCGAGCGTATTGTGTGAAAGATTAAAGCCCACCGTCAACAAACTGATTGAATCTTATCAGTGTGGCTTTAGACCTTGCAAATCAACAACCGATCAGATATTCACCAAACGACAAATCTTGGGAAAGGCTTGTGAAAAGAGAATCGACACACACCACCTCTTCGTAGATTTTAAAGCTGCTTTCGACAGCACGAAGAGGAGCTGCCTTTATGCCGCGATGTCTGAATTTGGTATCCCCGCAAAACTAATACGGCTGTGTAAACTGACGTTGAGCAACACCAAAAGCTCCGCCCGGATCGCGATACCAAACGAGGTCTCAGACAAAACGACTAACTATCGTGCGACTTCTTCAATCTGCTGCTGGAGAAAATAATTCGAGCTGCAGAACTTAATCGAGCAGGCATAATCTTTTGTAAGAGTGTACAACTGTTGTCGTATGCCGATGATATTGATATCATCGGCCTCAACACCCGCGCCGTTAGTTTTGCTTTCTCCAGACTGGACAAGGAAGCAAAGCAAATGGGTCTGGCAGTGAACGAGGGCAAGACGAAATATCTTCTGTCATCAAACAAACAGTCGTCGCACTCGCGACTTGGCTCCCACGTCTCTGTTGACAGTCATAACTTCGAAGCTGTAGATAGTTTCGTACATATAGGAACCAGTAAAACACCACCAACAATGTCAGCCTGGAAATCCAACGCAGAATAACTATTGCCAACAGGTGCCAGTTCGTACTGAGTAGGCAATTGAGAAGCAAAGTCCTCTCTCGACAAACAAAAACCAAAATCTATAAGTCACTCATTCCCGTCCTGCTATATGCTGCTGAGGCTTGGATGACGACAACAACTAATGAGTCGACGTTGCGAGTTTTCGAGAGAAAGGTTCTGCGAAAAATTTATGGTCCTTTGAGCGTCTGCCACGGCGAATATCGCATTCGATGGAACGATGAGCTCTATGAGATATATGACGACATTGTCATAGTTCAGCGAGTTAAAAGACATCGGCTACCTGGCTAGGTCATGTTGTCCGAATGAATTAAAACACTCCAGCTCTGAAAGTATTTAACGCAGTACCCGCCGGGGGAAGCAGAGGAAGAGGAAGACCTCCACTCCGTTGGAAGGACCAAGTGGAGAAGGACCTGCCTTCGCTTGGAATACCCAATTGACGCCACGTAGCAAAAAGAAGAAACGACTGGCGCGCTGTTGTTAGCTCGGCTATAATCGGTATCTACGCCAATAAAGAAGAAGATGTTGTGGCTATGTCTTTATATTAGACTGTTTGAAATTTTCAGTAAACAGGATTCGAAAACTCGGAAAACAGCACACATTCGGCAAACTCTTCAAACGGTAGAATCGCTTCAGGGTAGAATTCTAAGAACACATTTATGATAGTCTTCAAATATTTTACGCTAAGTAAATATTATTTGGAATACCGAAATGTGCGTACTATACAGTAGAACAAGGCTTCGAAAAAGCAGCCAAAATACATTTCAAATATGTATTATAAAAGCAAACGTTCAGCGTTTAACGGTTTATGTACTTACCAAAACCGCACATTGTGCATGCCTCATTTACCATAAATACCGTAAAATGACAAGTAGCTTAGCTTATAAACATCTCTTTCATTCATATGTATGTATGTGGAGGTTGTAATGATATAGGCACACGATATAAACGTTGACATAATACCGACTAAAATATTGTTAAGTAATGATAAACATCAGCAGAATATAAATATATTCCTATATATACAATGTATATTATACATATGTATATCTATCCTCATTAAAGATTTGTAAGTGATGCAAAGCTTTAATTTGGAGAGATGGCCTTAAAGATATATATTTTAAAGCAGTTTTATGAAAGGTCAACTTACACATAAATTATAATATGTAAATCAGAAACACAAAATCACAATGTCGCAAGAAAACGTTTTATTCAAGATATACTTCAGACTCTTACTATTAGAAGTCACAAAAGAATATCACAATAAATATCTCATACAGCAAAAAGAAAGGTCAAAGTAAAGCATCACCTTAGGTTAACCAAGAATGAATTAGTATTCAAAGGACGGTGTGGTAAATTTCTAAAATTTAATTTTTTCATTTGCACATAGATTTTCATGCACCCAAAGAAACTTGTTATAAGCAAAAGATTAAAAACAACAACAACAAAAACAAGTAAGGAAGGGCTAAGTTCGGGTGTCACCGAATATTTTATACTCTCGCATGATAAAGTGATAATCGAGATTTCATTATACGTCATTTACATATTTTTCAAATACCGTATTTTTGTAAAGTTTTATTCCGCTATCATCATTGGTTGCTAATGTATATATTATACAGAGAAGGCATCAGATGGAATTCAAAATAGCGTTATATTGGAAGAAGGCGTGATTGTGAACCGATTTCACCTATATTTCGTACATGTCATCATGGTGTTAAGAACATATTATATACCGAATTTCATCGGTAAACCTAAGTCCTAAAACTAAAAGAGTCAGATATAGGGTTATATATATCAAAGTGATAAGGGTGACGAGTAGAGTTGAAATCCGGATGTCTGTCTGTCCGTGCGTCTGTCCGTCCATCCGTCCGTGCAAGCTGTAACTTTAATAAAAATTGAGATATCATGATGAAACTTGGTGCACGTATTTCTTGGCTCCATAAGAAGGTTAAGTTCGAAGATGGGCAAAATCGGCCCACTGCCACGCCCACAAAATGGCGAAAACCGAAAACATATAAAGTGTCATAACTAAGCCATAAATAAAGATATTAAAGTGAAATTTGGCACAAAGGATCGCATTAGAGAGGGGCATATTTTCTCACTTCCTTACTTGTTTTACATAAATTTTGTCTTAACATTGTCAATAAATTATAAAAAATATAGGGACGGTAGCCAGGCGTTTTGTGAACATTTAAAAAAATTAAGCAAATCGATTGAGTAGTTCGACCGGAATCATGTCCGCCAGGTTAAAACAGTGTGTTTTGAAAAAAACGCGTTTAAAGTTTGAGGTGTGCACTCAGAGCGCTATTATTATTTTTGGGCTTTTTCGATACCTTCCAATGGTAAAGTATGTTTCTACATTAATTCTAAGTGTATAAGGGAACAGAAAATGCAAAAGAAGCTTTTTCAAAAAAAGATTACCCTACTGACCACTTAATAATGCTAAGACTATCGTCATCGAAAGTTTACGGTGATTAAAAGAACTGGGAATTTATTCAAAGGAAGCACACATTTGCCGATTTATGTGGTATAAAGGCACCCGGAAGTTCGAAA
Organism: Bactrocera tryoni; assembly: GCF_016617805.1. Lineage (NCBI taxonomy): Eukaryota > Metazoa > Arthropoda > Insecta > Diptera > Tephritidae > Bactrocera > Bactrocera tryoni. The sequence continues at coordinate 40,663,999 of NC_052499.1, forward strand.
ATCTTTATATTAGGTATACTATATGTTGGCTAAAGGATGTATTGACCCCATTCAACCTGTTTATGTGACATCTGATTGTGCGATATTTTGCTACTTCGCACATATCCTCCTCGCACAACCCACAACCCACCGCAACATATCATCCACACAACCACAGCTACACATCATACCAACCACACTACACACCAACACTTCCACAACCGATAGAAAAGGATAAGTCAGATCGGAATGGGCGTTTCTTCGATTTTCCCCGTGACCTCAAAGCTTTTTGCCATCGGTACGTCTGTCGAAGCAAGGCTTCGCAATATTAATGAAATAACTAAATTTAGAATTGCTTATGTAAAACTCACAGTGATAATATATAATTTTGTAAAATGAAATAATAAGAGCATTTTGTATGAATACAAAATAAGCATTTATAAAAAAGTAAAAGAAAAAATAAAAGTGATTCGTTTGAAAGTGAAATACTAATTTCTTTATGTTCAAAAAAATTTGCGAATTGTGGGTTTATTACACATTCCAGGTGCAAGTGCAAGATAGTATATCACCGGCATCAGGGTGAACAAAAGGAATATAACTAAACACAACCCATTTTTAGCACACGGACATACTACAGCAACCTAAAGATGTATATTTAAAAACAGAATACGCAAATATAATACTAAAAAGCTTAAAGTTAGCAATCCACGAAACCTACGAATTATCAGAGAAACTATACGGCTTTATAAAAAAGAGATCCACTATTGACGTACTACGAGAAGTCGTCGATACTGCAAAATGTGCAGGAAGTGACAAAAGATGGAAAGGCGGCACAAAAAAGTACTACGCGCTGATTACCATTAAAGACCTGGATGAAATACCCGCCCCTAAACACCTCATAAACATTAAATGGAGTATTTTAAAAACAGAAGGCTGAGATTTTATATGGACGAAGGCAACAAGAGCTACTCTATCTCGAGTGAAGTACCCCAAGGCTCAGTAATAGGCCAACTATAACGGGAGCTCATGTAAAATTAGTAACCTATGCAGACGATCACATGGTGGTGGCAGTGACTAAACAGTCAGTTGACTGAAGAAATAAATCACATGGTCTACGCCAATGGTTCTCTTCTGTGAGTCTTAAACTCGCAGAGCACAAAACAAAAGTTTTACTCATTAGCAAATGAATAGAGGAAGAACGCATAGAGCTCATCATAGGGGAGTGCGAGATTACTTTACACCCACTGCTGAAGTATCTGGAAGTAATATTGGATTCCAAATTAAAATATAAACAACACCTGGCATATACTACATACTTCCATGGGATACATCGGTGGTTTGGAAACTACCATTACAGATACCACAATGACAATAGTCTGAACTGTCTGGCTTTCGATGCTTCCCACTAAAAAAACATAATACTATCAGAAAAGAATTCTTTCTGAATTTCAATTATAAATCTGACACATTGACCCATACTTCCATAAAAAGACAAATGTAAATACTGGGATCCACATATTCGGTTTTTGGTTACTTCAATGGCGCTCTATACGAATTTGGTTGTAGTAGCCTTAGAGTTTTAGTTGGTATGTAAGTTAAATCTATTAGCGAGAAAGCCTTCGCCAATTTTTTCAAAATTTTTAGTCCACCGAGGTTCCTTGCTATTTTCAGTCCACAGAGGTCCCTTGCTATTGCGATTTCTTGCGCCAGATTACAGTTCTATATCTAAGTTTAGTGCACAGTTCCGGCACTTTATATGTATGTTTTCGGTTAATGGCGATTTATGGGCGTGGCAGTGGTCCGCTTACACCCTTCGACGAACTCGAACTTTTTTGTACTAAGATACCTGTGTACCAAGTTTCATTTAGATATCTCAATTTTTACTCAAGTTACAGCTTATACGGGCGGATGGAGGGACGAACAAATAGACATCCGTATTTCAACTTGTCTCTTCATCCTCATCATTTATATATGTAACCCTATATCTATGTCGATTAGTTTTAAGGGATGCAAACATATATGTACAACACTTTACACAGCACTTCCAGGTATACAAAATCTTAATCAATAAAGTTTCTGCCTATGATTTCAAACGACTGTATTAATGAATAACTTAGGTAATTCGAAGACTATACAGTTTCTCAACAATAAACATATTCGACTATGTACAGTTCAGTTCGACTGAAAGGAATAGTGATCATAATTGCCTTCACAAGTTTCTCCATTTAGAAGAACCCTTTAAGATCGGAGATGTTCCCTATATAAGGTGCTTTCCACAGGAATTGAAAAAAAAAACAGAACTAATGCTTTTTTAGCCAAAATCAATTTATTTTATTCAAAATAGTCTCCTTCTGCTTCAATACAGCTTTTTGCACGGGCCAAAAGCATGTCGAAAAGACATCCTCTACGTCTGCTTAACGATTTCCTTCAATGGGCATGTTTCCGAAAAGGAAGAAGTCACACAGTGCCATATCAGGTGAATACACAGAGCGGTTAATGGTTAAAATGTGATTTTTGGTCAAATAATCGTCCTTCAAATTTGGATTCTGAGCAATTTTTGGTCGTCAGTCAATTTGTGCGGAACAAACCGTGCACACACCTTTCGTAAGCCCAAATGTTCGGTCAAAATGCGATAAATCGATATTTCGGAGATGTTTAATGCCATTTCCATGAATTTCAATGATGATTTTGGCTGATTTTTGATGAATTCACGCACAGTTTCGATGGAATTTCCGGTGATCACGGATTTTGACTGGCTCTCACGTTAATCGTTATTTTTGTCCTCACGACCACTTTAAAAACGTTGAAGCACTCTGCTGCGAGAGAGGAAATCATCGGTAAAAGTTTTACCAATTTTAAAACAAAACTTATTTTTGGCTTTTTTTCGAAGCTCATTTTCGCACCGATAACACAAACATACTGACACTTAAAACGCAATAACTTCACTTCCAATCAATGAAATGTCATGAAATTCTCACTGGACAATCCATAAAGATAGCAGATTCCATCGCACCAGTCGACATATAGATAAGCCCACCAGGGGGCACGAAATTCAATAAGTCATGTTTACTTTGGAACCTTGTATTATGTATGACTAGATGGCGAAAACTTAAGCTTGATTGTCGTGTCTACCAACGATATAATCTTTAATAATAGCAAACAGCTGGCTTGAAATAATGTCATCGATATCATTACTGCTGTTTGTAAACACAAACAAAATTAAATATGACTTGTAGCTGAATGAAGTACTCTGTGTGTGCATACACCATATGTACATACGTATGTAACTTACACATTTACGTAACTTACATTAATACTAATTTCTACTATTCCGGTTAAAGCAGCCTGCAATAAGTGAGCAATTCTGAAAGCACACCTACATGCACTGTGATATATATCCGTAGTGTAGTACAAAATGGAGATGTACTATAAATGCGGAAATTACATAAAAGAGCCTGTTGCAGAATATTGTTTACAAAACTACGAACACAACATAGACAAAGGAAAGAGAGAACGACATTTTTGTGTTAAGAGAGTTGATAAAACGATGAGTTTTACGAATGTGCTGAAATTGAGTGTTTTATTCTGAGTACAATATTGAGTGGATAGATGTACATTCCACAGCTGCTCTCAACTGATAATTGGTTTGGCTGAGAAAGAGAAATAAATTTATTTGATTTAGTGAATATGTGTGTATTTGCTGAAAGAGAAACACAATGAAAAGAATTTCTAATGTGATACTCATAAACAGACGAGTAACAACGTGAAGAAATAATAATAACAACCAAAGCGAACCTAGAAATCCATGAATAAAACTTTTGCCAAAAGTATTTTATTTAAACTTTCTTTGAAAAACATTGGTGCATGGTTAGAGTTTCTTTTAAAATGTAAAACTTAGTTGTTATATTTTTAATTTAATTGTTTATAGCGGTTTTTGTTGCTTTAAGCCCGAAACAATAAGTTTCGTTTTGAGCTTTTAATGCTTTGAGCTCAGAAAAATAAGACCAAAATATGTATAAGTAGTTATATGAGAATTCACTTACTGCAGATAAAAGTACACGGGTTTCTTTATATTTAGTATTAAGTTGTTCCTCCACGATTTTGAATTACTTTTGTACATTTGGAGTGCGAACTTGGTTATTTTGGCTTGAACAGTCTGAGAACATCCCATCTACGAAATCCGCCTTACCTTTTTGCCAAGAAGCATGTGTATCAAGTTTCATCAGATATCTTAATTTTTACTCAGTCACCGGGATTTGTTGCTTGCTTGTCTTCCTGATCTACATATACACACGTTATATAGAAAGTGGGCGGGATTATCATGCGATTTCATTCAATTTCTCACTGTCGGTAGGGTTTTTATAGGATTTATTTAGAGCGAAATTGATTACTATTTTTTAAGCTTTATCAATACTTCAATATTCCTTATGAGGGTGTAAAAGGGAGTCAAAGAGTCGAAACGTAATTACATTTTTAGCAAAAAATTAACTCAGAGAAACACTTACTTACTAGTAATACATATATTACAAATTATATAGAACCTACAAATCGTGTCAAGAGGATTCTGAGGGTGTAATGGTCTTTGCTGGCTTCTTTTAAAAACATATGAGTATGTAAGATAGAAGATAACCACGTCCCTCATTTACATCCAGTATGAATGTGAGGAATATAAAACTAAAGAAAAGGTCACTTAAGAATGACTGAGGAATGGGACTAGGATTATTTGAATAGCCAATTCGCATAAGAAAAAATTTGCTGGATAATCTTATAATAGTTTCACAAATATTTCCCATAAAAAGGAATAAAATTGTGGATATGTTCTGAAAACTGCGTCGAATTCATTTCCGAAAGCGAGAATTAATCTTCCAAAGAACTTTTACCCAAAAAGAACATGTCATATTAAAAACTACTTTTATCTAAATTTTTGTTAAAAAAAAATTAAAAAAAAGTAATCAAAAAAAATTTCAACTTTTTTCAAAATTTAATTGGTGTGTTCCTTTTATAACAGTATGCTGCATATCATCATACACATACACTTAAACATCAGCGACACCAGTAAGCCATATTTAGTTTAAAAATACTCAATTTGTATTCAACTGTGTGCAACGCGAGAAAACGCAAGATGATAAAGCTAAGTGCATGTGTTTATGCTGTCTATGGAAAAGAGTAATAGAAAGTTCTGACCACTCAACAAACCACTTTCATTTTCCTACACCAATACCAGCGCATTTTCATAAATTTTGCTACTTTTTTAAAGTACTTTTTCTACTACGATTTGCATTTAGTAGCAGATTTAGTACGTTGACTTCAACGCCGGCAGAAGCAATATTTTCACATTCGCCACGGTGTGCCAAAGCCAGACGCGATTCGATGGCGACGATTCAGTACTTCGGGATACCTTTGCCGCAGCGATTGTGAATAAGGTAGTTGGAGGAAGAGCAATCCGTTAGTTAAAGGAATTCTTAAATACGGTAGACTAAAGCATTTCTCAGCTTGAAGGATGTGAAGAGTTTGTGTTTGTGTTGAAAAAAAAGGTTTTTTTCACACCTATGAATGATAAAATTGGAAAGAATAATAAAAATTATCGTTAAACAACAATTATTTAAAAAAGCGCAAATTTATAGCAGTCTTAAATTTAAACAAAAATTTATTTGTAGAAAGTAAGTTTGTGTATTTTTGGTGAAGAATAAATTTGTTTATCGACGTCGGAAAATGAAGCTGTTAATGTTGAAGAAGTGAATTGTTGTATATAAGCTGATGGCTTTGCTACTTTTGGAGCAAAAGTGTTTATATTTCAGCAAATATTTGCAACTTGGAAGTATTAAAACACATATAAAAAATATATTTAGACAATCAATATAATTCTTAAAAATTTAAGCAAATCAAGCATAAAAAAATAAAAATATTAATATAAAAATTTTTAAAATTGAGGAATACAGTTTAAAAAAAAATCAAAAAGATAAAATAAATAAAGATTCAGTGTTTTGAGTGCAAATAAGTTGAAGTAATAAAAAAAATACTGAAAAATTGTTATGCAAAAATGAAAATAACTTACAACCAATGTATTAAGCGGTTCACCACTGACCGCGAATTCGTTTCGTAATTTCATAAAACCTAAAAACATTTACATAATTTAAGAAACAACAATAATAAATACATATAAAATTGCTTTTCATTTACTTGAATCAGAAGGCAAAACTAATAAAATACTCAACATTCAACACTGAGAAAAGTGTAAAAATTTCCGTCTTCACGGCAGCGTACGATTGCCAAGGTTAAGTGCTGTGAAGTGGAGCTCTCAGAGGCTTAAGGTAAATATTCAGCAGTGTCGGTATGTTTCTTACTATGCAAATACTACAAGGTGCTGTTGAGTTATTTTCAGGAAAAAAATCGTTTTTGATTAGAAAAAGAATTAATATCTTCGAGGTGTTAAGAAAGTTGCGTGTGAAAGCTGCTTTTATTTACAGTTACTGAATTCATAATTTATGCACAACAACAAGGAGTACGAAAAGTTGAGCTTTTTATTGACGTCAAGTAAGAATCTGCAATCAGCCAGTGTAATAAAGTGAACAAATCTCATGCTTAACCCCTTTCATACATAATTTGCATAATAATGTCTGCGGAATGTTTTTTATCGCGACTTCAATTGCTGTTTGTGAAAGTTTAGCCTGCTGAAGTGTTGGCTGATTTTCGCACATACCAGAATACAGAATAACAGCAAATAGTAAAACCAAAAAGTGAGTGTTATAAAAGAGCAAAAATATTTTGTAATTTTGTTTAATATTCGAAATATATTAATACCTATAAGTTATATGTGCGTTAAAAGCTGAGAAATTTTGAAAAATAAGTAAGAAAGTTATTAATTATAATAAAAATCATTAATTATTTAAAACACAAAAAAAAAATTAGAAGGATATATACATTTTTTTCTATTTTCCTGCCATTCCTGTATACAAGTATAATAAAACTGAAGCTAGAGGAAAAAGTTTTTCCAACAACAAATTACAAACAAAAAATTAAAACAAGTTTATCTTGAATGTTTCTGAGAATAGCAAATAAAAAAATTTAATGTTTCCGGTTATTACACTTTGATTTTCAGTACTAAAATATTTTTTAATATCAGCCGTAGCAACAGGTAAAAAAAATATTTTTAACCAAACAACGAACGAAATTAATAAATTTTGTTCCAAGAAATTGCAAAAGTATTCGAATTTAAGAGCAGCATCTAGAGCTCAGTGATAGAATATCCTATTAAATAAAGTATTCAAAGGCTGCTGTTGTAAAGTAATAAAAGTAATATGAGAATACATATTAATTAAAATTGAGCAGAGCCACTGGCGTTTTGTGTTTCAAAAGGTACAAAATAGAGCCATTAGCATGAAATAATTATCTATGGCTTCTTACTGTTGACGAACTTTAAGGGCAAAATCATTAGGATTTACATGGAACTGTGAAACATATTCGTGTTTACTGTAATCGTTTCTCCCAAGTTAGACAATAATTTACAGAGTTGTGAATAAGTGTCGAACTATAACTATTCAAACCCCCCGATAACGGAAATGTGGGCACCTCAGCCTATGGCAGACTTTTTACCCACAATATCGGTCAATGTATATAATTTGAATGAGGACAGAATCATCTCCCGATAAAAATGAGTCTGAATGTTAAAAATGGGTTGAATCGGATCAATACTTATCCCCCCTATACCTAATAGGAAAATTTACAAACTTCCGGCTTGATTTTATCTACGACTTTATATCCCATATATCGGCCAAAATTTATATCATCTTAATTAAATTTAGTGGACGTATTTTTCTCCTAATGAAGCACATCTGCGCCTAAAGTGGATAAAACTTGTTATATTCCCCATATAACTAATATCAGGATTTTCAAACGTGCTTTTGACTTTATCATTCTTCTTTACTAGCGTGAACACCGCTAACGAGGTTACAGTCGGATTAACAACAGCGAGCCAGTCGTGTTTTCTTTCCGCTATTTGGCGCCAATTCGAGCGCAGCCAAATCCTCTTCCTCTTCCTCTGCTTCTACGGTCGGGTACTGAATAAAAACCCTTCAAAGCTAGAGTGATCTCTTCCATTCCTACAACATGGCCTAGCCGCTGTCTCTTAATTCGCTGAACTATGTCAATGTCGTCATATAGCTCATCCTTCCATCGACTGCGGTACTCGCTGTTTCCAGTGCGCAAATGACCACAAATCTTCCGAATCATCACACGATTTCATTATATGCCTCAGGACCATATAGCAGGACTGGAATGATGTGGGTCTAGCAAGGTTGTGCGCTGGGTTTGGAATCCGCTACGTTGAAAGCAGTCCCAATGAAAAAGAAACCGGTCCTTGCTGCGATAAACGATCGCCTGAAAACGTTTTTGACAGTCCAAATCATCTGAAATAAAACTTCTGAAGGATTTATCTTCAGGATATACAATAGGTAACAAAAGTTCATAAGTTACTTAAAATTTTTTTTATAATATCTTTTCACAAATTTTTTATTAAAATTTTTTTTCAAAAATTGTATCAAAAATCTTTTTCCTACATTCACTACCCAAGATATGTAGTGAATGTGTCTCCAAATTTTAAAGTGACCAATCTACCCGTTTCGGAGAAATTAGGTTCATTTTCAGTGAAAACAAAGCGCTCGGATATCCGAAAATATTGCCTAATCAACTTAAAACTTTCAGAGAATATATTTAGAGAATCGTAATGAACACAAATGATCTAAAAATTAAATACTGTGCAATCAAAAATAATTACCGACAACATCACCAGACGCTTAAAGCCCTACGCCAACATTCTTGCAGCATGTTATACAAATAAATAAACAAAGATTTAAGAGAAGAAAAGTGTTTATTTGCTAGAGAAAATTAAAAAACAATTATAATAAACAGAGAACTGAAATCTCAACTGTTTCGGAAAACTGTTTAAGCAAAAAATGTGTGAAATTTTTGCGGCTGTACGAATTATATTGAATAAACTAAATGTTTGTTTTGCATAAATTGAAAATATTTCGAAATCGATTGATATAAGCGAAAGCTTTTCCTAATTTGAAACAATGTACGCCTGTATGTCTTTGTGTGGGCTGTGATACATGCTGATAACGCCAGCGCTACGAAATAGATTTAAAGTCATTAAGTTTCAAAGTCATTTTTCGAAATTATGTAAAATGTTTTAAGCAAATACTCACATTTCATGAAGCTAGTTTAATATTTGCCTTTCAAAAAGTACCGTCCAATGGTTATAACATTTCATTTAGCATTTTTCATACTTGTATTTCTCTTCTACGTGGTGTATGCAAGTGTGCTCAGTCAATTAGCTCTGCGGCAGCTTTTCTGTTGAACGGATGCCGAGTACTCCAAGTATATTTGAATGTCTGCTAATATCCGTATGTTTGCCACTCTGCTACTGTTTATTTGTGTACTGAGTTTTTCTATTGCAATAAGGAAACTAATAAATCTACGTCATATCACTACTGAAAATTTTGTTTCTCTTGCCTTTTATGATACGGCTAATTCCGTTTGTTTGCGGATTGCGCACCTCGCGTCGATTAGGTGTCAGGAGAGTAATTGTTGGGTATTATTATTATTATAATCAAATCCCCTAACTAAAAGGCAATATATCTTCTGCTTACACATGGATCAATATATTCGTATATATAAATTTATGCAATAAAAACATATTGTACCAAATAATAATATCATACACGTCATAGTTAGGGGTTTCACATAGTCTCATAAAGCTATAAGTTATAACGATACGAAAACATAGCATTCCGAGTAGTAAACTTATTTTAGTAAGCAATCCAACAACAAATTTTTTAAACTAGTATAAAAATTTATAATTTTATTATTTTACGATGCTTTATGACACGTTGTGAGTACCCCAATTGTTACATCATTGGACGTATATGAAATTCTTGTTGACAATCAATCGTGCCATATCTACCGTTAATAAGACTCACTCTCTATATACTTAGTTTTCTGTCTTCTCAAAACTAATTAATTTTAATGATGTTATGTACTATAAGTATATAAGGTTTTGGTAATTTTTGTTTTTTGTTAGTTCGGTTTCGTTAATGCGCTGTGATTTATTCATAAGTCTACAGATGTACAGATAAGATATGTGAGAAGTGGCTAATCAATAAATGCGTTGTGCTTTTTTGGGACAGAAAAGTTTATCCTGGAAAAATGAAGTTAAGTAACAAATAACATATTGGTAGTATTATTAAATATAATTAGCAAGAACCTCTTCACAATGCCAACAGAATGTTTCCCTTCTTCACGTGTACATGGGTACGGAACATGCGTACGAATTTGAACCGTCTATAACGACACACTATATGAAAGGTGAGACAGTGTCAATTCGCTTTGAAATAATTGTCAAATGGTAAGTCATTTCCTATCATCAGTTGCACATCAACAAATTGATTGAACAAATGTCGGTCTGTAACTCAATTAAACGAGTACACATATGTACATACATGTGTGCGTTGCTTTTATTATATGAGTGTATTGCACAACTCTTTTCTGAACCCTTAACGCTTTTTATACCGTGAATAATATGGTTGATGCAAACCAACACTACATATACTCGTAATGTACACATCCATTGACCAAATGCTCACTTGTGAATAATCACCATGATAATTATAATAACTTTAGTATCGCTAATTTTTAAAGAAAATAATGTTATTTATTGCAGGAACTTTACTTCGATTAATTTCCTGTCGTAAATAATAATTGCTTCTGACTGTCCACTTTCTAGAAAGTATATGGCATGTAATTGCTACGAGTTTATTGTCACTAATTTATAATCGCAGATAGCTTTCTTGCCACTTTATTTTAAGAAAGCTAATGTTTGGCGTTCATTTTATCAGCAAAACTGAGTCCGCGGAATATCTTTATTTTCATTTTTCCCACTTTAATCACCGTCATAATAACTTACATAAACTCATCAGTGTTAATTACCGCCGTAACACGTGCGATTATTATGTATGTATGAATTGAGAGTATGTTTCCTTTTCTATAATTTATGTGCTTTTGTTTTACGGTAGAACCCTTTTTACTCGTATGCTTCGTGAATTCTATTTAATTTATTTGCGTACACGTTCGGTGAATTGTTCGCCTCCTGGTGGCGTCATCTATATGTGACTGGTGCGTTAGAATCTGCTACTCGTATCTTTATCGATTGTAAGAATTTCATAACATTTCATTAATTGGAAATGAAGTTATTGCGTTTTAAGTGTCAGTATGTTTGTGTTATCGGTGCGAAAATGGGCTTCGAACAAAGATCCAACATACATTAGACCCTGCACAGGGTATATTAAGTTTGTCAAGGAAGGAAGCGTCGGAGACCCTATAAAGTATACGAGTATATATAAAAGATTAGTATATTGAGCTGAGTCGATTTAGCCATGCCCGTCTGTCAGTCTGTCTGTCTGTATATATACGAACTAGTCCCTTAAGATATCGTTTTGAAATTTTGCAAACGTCATTTCCTCTTCAAGAAGCTGCTAATTTGCCGGAACTGCCGATATCGGACCACTATAACCTATAGCTGCCATACAAACTGAACGATCGGAATCTAGTTCTTGCATTGGAAACTTCCTCATTTAACGATAAATCTTCACGGAATTTGGTATGAGTTATTGCTTATAGAAATAATGTAATATCGAAATAAATTGTTCAGATCGGCACTCTATAGCATATAGTTGCCATACAAACCGAACGTTCGGAATCAAGGGCTTGTATGGAAAACTTTCGCATTTGACGTGGTATCTTCACGAAATTTGACATGGATTACTGTTTAAGGCAATAACATAATATCCGAAAAATTTTTCAGATCGGATTACTATAGCATACAGTAGCGGACAGTGAAATTCGGACAACCTGTGGGTTTGTATTTAAAACACGATTGTAACCGACAAGTGTAACTTTCTGCCGAGAGGATTATTCTTTCACATAAATTTGTGCTCTGTACACATTTTAGAACAACTTTTAGTTTTTTTTTTCAATAGTTTCAAAGTTTATTTCGTGCTTGTGCTTCGTTAAAGCTTAAATATGCCAAAATTAAAAAAAAATGTCCGAAGTGCAAAAAAGTAAAATTTTTATTTTCCGAAAAGAAAATCTGAGCATTCGGGAAATTAGTGATAGAGTTAACTTCAGCAAATCTCTTAAGAGAAAAACTGGCTCTGGAGCAAAGAAGAAGACAAGTTCTAGGGAAGATCGGGTGATAGAACGTATCAGTTTGAGGAATCGCTTCAAAACTGCTGAGGACATTAAAGTGGAGTCATTTGAAGATGTCGGTATAGAAGTTAGCGCAGGAACTGTTAATCGAAGGCTTCAAGAGATTGGTTTGAACGCCCGTCGGGCCGCCAAAAAACCACTTTTAACGTCAAAAATGCGTCGAAACCATTTACGATGAGCAATAGAACATCAAAATTGGCGAAATATAATCTTTTCAGATGAGTCCAAATTTAACATTTTTTGCATGAGCAACATGAGCATCTCCAAAACATCGATTTGTCGCATTTTGACCGAACATTTGGGTTTGCGAAAGGTGTGTGCACGGTTTGTTCTGCACAAATTGAATGATGATCAAAAATTGCTCAGAATCCAACATTCGAAGGACGATTATTTGACCAAAAATCACTTTTTAACCATTAACCACTCCCCGTATTCACCTGATATGGCACCGTGCGGCTTCTTAATTTTCGGAAAAATGCATTTGCCCATGAAATGAAAGCGTTATGCAGACGTAGAGGCCATTCAAAAGGCTTGCACCGGCATACTGGCGGCCATACCGGCCAGCGAGCTAAAACACTCGTTCGACAAGCTTTCGGACCGTGCAAAAAGCTGTATTGAAGCAGAAGGAGACTATTTTGAATAAAATAAATTGATTTTACCGAAAAAACCATTAGTTCTGTTTTTTTTTCTTGTCTTTCTTGTTTACTTGGGAACGCAAATTGTATTTGTCAAATCCGAAAGATTATTTCAAACCCTTTTAATACACTAGAATAAATGTATGGAAGCATAAATTGTAAGGTATTACACGTTTATTTTTTTCAAGTGATTACTGTGAGGACCCACATTTTAATTAAAATTTGTGTAATTCCGTTATGGCTTTTACTTCCCTGGTTGTTTCGATTGGTTGATCTCTCTAATTCTCTTTAATATCGATACGGAAGCGAAACACAAGCTGAATGTACATAATACATAATGTTGAGAGAATCAGAATGACCTAAGAGTAGTTCGTTAAAGATTGTTCATATTGAAGTAAATATTCAGTCCATTCCAGAAATTAAGATCAGACGGTTCGCTATGTTCGAAATTTCGAACAACAAAAGAAACTCTGACGCTGGAACCACTTAGTTTTGTGTTGTAACTTTTGAAATAACGGATGTTAATAAGTTAATCTTCCTTAGTTGTGGCTTCGACATCGGCCCGTTTTTTTCTCAAGCCTTCTGTTATATTTATAGTCCTCGTTATTTTGCTTAGTGATATACGAGTAGAATTACAAGTACTTCTGTAAATATGAGTGCACGACAGCTACTGTAGTAGCAAAACTCTTTCTAATACAAGATTACCAGAAAAAATCCTTATTCACAAAACGCACACATTGCCCGCCCTCAATTACAAACTACACTTTCAGATGTATTTATTTTTCTCGTTGCTCACATATTTATGTACCATACATCCGTTTTATAGGCTTTTTCTTCGCTAATCAAATGACCGCCCTACACATTCTTTTGGGCTGTCACTGAATTTTCAAGTGCAATGTTGACAAGCTGTTAAATTTGTTGGTGCTACAGCTGCGATTAATTTAAAAGCATAACGAAGTGATATGGAACTGGATACTAAGTAGGTGGTGTAAGTTGAGCTAAAATTCCTAGTGGGCGTGTTGCTTAAATATTTCAAAAGACAATAGTAAATAAAGCAAATTATCGAACAATGGTCTACAATACTCAATTGAGCTTGATTCAATTTGTCTGGTATCCGCCAAAGACGTCAACTCAGCATACACTTTTGCTGCTTCCAAATTATTGTCACAATTTTGTCCCTACTTTAGCAATCAATTTAGTAATGCCTATATTGTGGTATGATCGTACTAAATGTATAAATGCATATATATATTCCCTTGTATGTAAAATATATATAATACTCAGAAAAGCATAGAGTAAGTTTCATAACCAAAAACAATAGTTTTGTGTGAATATTTTACTCTAAAATTAAGAAGAAGAAAAATTTGGAAATATCTCAAGCCACAACCCCAAACTGATTACTAACTATTTAACTCAAAATAATGTGAATGAAAAGTACATAAAGTACTAAACCAAAACCAAGCATGACCAAATAATAAGCTGAATAACTAAGTAAAATTACACAATTCTTCTTTCTGTTGTGACGTAAAGTAATAACGGATGTTACACAGCCCTATTGTCGTTAAGTGATGTCCAAGTAAACTTGAAAATTGATATAATTGCTGTATTAATAATAGGTTGGCTGTCATAATTGTGGCACTGACATATAATATAAGATTCGAGATTCAGAGGTGATTTTGAGCAGTTTTTACAGAAATATATTTTTATACTCCCACAACATTTTGCAAATAGAGTATTATAGTTATCTTTACCTAGCTTTTTACTGATTTTCTTACTATGCTATATACAAATCCAATACCAATGAATATGTTAAAATTTAATGAAAACAAGTAAGGAAGGGCTAAGTTCGGGTGTCACCGAACATTTTATACTCTCGCATGGTAAAGTGATAATCGAGATTTCATAATACGTCATTTACATATTTTTCAAATACCGTATTTTTGTAAAGTTTTATTCCGCTATCATCATTGGTTCCTAATGTTTATACTCGTATTATACAGAGAAGGCATCAGATGGAATTCAAAGCAGCTTTATATTAGAAGAAGGCGTGGTTGTGAACCGATTTCACCCATATTTCGTACATGTCATCAGGGTGTTAAGATAACATTATATACCGAATTTCATTGAAATCGGTCTAGTAGTTCCTGAGATATGGTTCTTGGTCCATAAGTGGGCGGCGCCACGCCCATTTTCAATTTTTAAAAGCCTGGATGCAGCTTCCTTCTGCCACTTCTTCCGTAAATTTTAGTGTTTCTGACGTTTTTATGTTAGTCGGTTAACGCACTTTAGTGATTTTCAACATAACCTTTGTATGGGAGGTGGGCGTGGTTATTATCCGATTTCTTCCATTTTTGAACTGTATATGGAAATGCCTGAAAGAAAACGACTCTGAACCAGAGTTTGGTTGACATAGCTATAGTAGTTTCCGAGATATGTACAAAAAACTTAGTAGGGGGCGGGCCACGCCCACTTTTCCAAAAAAATTACTTCCAAATATGTCCCTCCCTAATGCGATCCTTTGTGCCAAATTTCACTTTAATATCTTTATTTATGGCTTAGTTATGACACTTTATAGTTTTCGGTTTCCGCCATTTTGTGGGCGTGGCAGTTGGCCGATTTTGCCCATCTTCGAACTTAACCTTCTTATGGAGCCAAGGAATACGTGTACCAAGTTTCATCATGATATCTCAATTTTTACTCAAGTTACAGCTTGCACGGACGGACGGACAGACGGACGGACGGACAGACAGACATCCGGATTTCGACTCTACTCGTCGCCACTTTGGTATATATAACCCTATATCTGACTCTTTTAGTTTTAGGACTTACAAACAACCGTTATGTGAACAAAACTATAATACTCTCGTTAGCAACATTGTTGCGAGAGTATAAAAATGGTCAACGAATTATCTCAGCTACCATACAACGATTTTCGTTATTTTAGCAAACTTTATGCCGCAAATGTCGATCAAAGTGTGCGTTGCCTTCATAAAATGGTGTCGAAACATAACTCAATATGTTTTTCCATCTCATAGCTAATACAGGATTCTTTCGGAATGATGACTGTTTTTTTGATGACAGGAGATATTTCGTCTTATCCTCGCTCGCAAGCAGCCCCATACGCTTCGCTTCCTTATCTAGTCTGGAGAAAGAAGAATCTTATCGGCGTAAGCCAGCAGCTGTAAACTCTTATATAAAATTGTATACGTACCTTCTCTATTTAGCTCTGCTGCTGGTTTTATTTTTTTCAGGCATGGATTGAAGAAGTCACACGATAGAGAGTCTAACTGTCTTAAACCTCGCTTAGTATCAAACGGATCGGAGAGGCCCTTTCCGACCCTGTCGGAGCTTTTGGTGTTAATCAACGTCAGCTTTCACAACCGTATTGGCTTTGCAGTGACGCAAAGTTCCGACATAGCGGCTTTGAAGTAGTTCCTTTCGTGCTGTCGAAGACGGCTTTAAAATCGACGAAGAGGTGGAGATAAAATATTTTTTTTAATAGTAAAAAGTGAGTCTGTTACTTCAAATATGATGGAATGAGAATTGAAAACGTGGGCTATACGACGGAATAAATCAGACAACAGAGATGAAATACAGACTGACCCATTCTTAACTTTTACAAGAAATATTATACCAAGCTTTTCCCTACGACTAGTAAGAGTAGATAGCAGTTTATGTGGGAAGTTTTAACCTACAATCCCAATGTAAATTATTTAAGACAAAAATTAAAAATTGCTTTTGAACGGACTCTAACTTCTCCGGATGGACTCGCTAACTAGAATTCCATAGCACAGAAGAATACTCTAGTATAGGCCTCAGCAAAGAAGTAAAAAGAATTTTTGTGGTAAGCTTAGTCTAAATTCTTTAGACCAAGAATTAGAACAAAACTAAGAACACCTTTAGCTTTAAAAACAGTGGAACATGCATGAAGAATAAAATTGAGTTTGGGGTCCATGCTTACTCCCAGATCAACAAAAGCGATTGTGTTTGTTGACTGGCGTGCTTTGCTGTACAGAGGCGGGCACTTATTTTCGCTACAACAAGATAGCGGTGCGATGTGTTAGGTCCTCGAACATAAACACGACAAGAACACTGAATAAATGTTGTCCATCTATCACAATAAATCCCTAATATCACCAATTTCTGCTTTGCCAATACCTGATGATTTTCCAAGGCTTGATACTTCCAAGTTGCAAGAGTAAAAAATATTCGGTTACACCCTATGCTATTTTCGCTCTTCCTTACTAGTTATATTTATAAATGCGCATATAGCATTTATAATACTTTAAAATATTAATACATGTTTTACTTTTTTTCAGGCTGCAAATGCTTCGTTTTTCCACTGTTATCTGTATTGCGTCCAGTGCTAACAGAATTATTGAGCTTCAAAACTAACGATACTTCTTATTCTCTTATCCACTAATTTACTTAGAGCTGTCACCACTTGAAAGGATAAACGAGGAGATAGTAATTAACAGCGGTTGTTGTCACACTTAATGATATTTGCTTCTCTTTATGTTTGTTCTACACATATTTTATGAACATGCACCCGCATGTAAAGCACTGCTATATCATGTCCTTATGGAACAGTGAGTCATCAGTATTGCAAAGTCGTTCAATACATTTAATTTACATGCCACTATATTTAATTAAAATATAAACCATTAATATTAAGAGCTTACGCGAGTGAATCGAAGGCATCAGCTCCAATTTAATCGTATCGGCTAAATATGCGCAAATACTTATCGAATATATCTTAACAGAAAAGTCTTGATGTTGTTTGAGATCAACAATAAGTTCATTTCGAGACTACACGATAATTTCTGCATTATGAACTCTTTTTTTTGTCCAATTATAAACTCCTTGCTTAATTAGGACAAACTACATATCAGTTAAAATTTTACAAATTACGAAATAGTGATAATAAGAAGTCAAGAAATGTTTAATTGAGTTGTCAGCGCCTCACAATTTTTTATGGTTTGACCGTTTACAACATTGTAATGTCACGATTCTCAACGGCATCAAATAAAATATCAATATCCTTCATTAGTTTTCCAATGGCTGTTATTTCGCTTTTATCTCGGCTATAATCGCGTATGCGGTGTCTACGTCAATAAAAAAAGTTTTCCAATGATGTACTATACAAGTTAAAAATGTGTAAATTAAAGATGAGATATTTCGATTTCAACTCAACTGAGTCGCGTTGTAATCTATAATACAGATACTTCATTCAATCGTACGAGTATATCAAGAATCCGATAAAACTGATATTCTTAGGAAGAAGAAGTAATGGGAAAGATTTTGCAGAATTTTTACTACGAGATTTCTATAATACCGAAATTTATTAATATTCGTGCAACATAGTGCAACAGAGAGTATAATAGTTGTGCTGACCTAGCGGTTGTTTGTAAAACCTAAAAGACTTTGTTCATAATTTTAAAATTTTTAATTTTTTTTTCAAAATCTATGTCTCTCTCAAAGTACAACCCATTTATGCCAACATTGTTTGCAATCCTCGAAACAGTTCCGTCACTTTCCGGAATGGCCTTCAATGCACGTAGCGATTCACGTTAATGCCTTCAATCAGGGTTGCCCCGAAGCGGTCGTTTGAGTTTGGTGAATAGCTAAAAGTCACACGGAGCTAAAGCAGGCGAAGAATCAATGCAGTATTCTACGGTGCATTATAGTGGCAAAAACCAAGAGTTGTCGGTCATAATAATTGATGAAAGGTGTCAACCTTGCCTTGCTTTTAGACCTGCTTTGACGTGATTTTTTGGTTCGGCCTACCTTTGCCATGATATTCGGCTGATTGGTGGTCGTAAGCATAGATCCATGATTCATCGCCAGTAATAATCCGTTTCATGACATCTTTGTCGTTGGAAAACATTTTTTCACAAACGTTAACGGGGAGCTATTTTTCGAAAAAATTAAGTGATTTTGGAACCAATCGTGCTTACACTTTTCTAAGTATCACCGAACTTTTCCAACACTCTGAACGTTTCTGAACCAGAATCTTGATTCCGCATACAAAATTTAATGGAACTTCTTTGCCGAATAATTTCAGCCATTGTAAAAATCGCCAAATGCACTTTGTGTACTTCTGAAAGGTAAGCGTAAACTAAACACTATTCATTATTTTTATGTGACATTGTGCACACATGTCACTACAGTCATACCAAACTAGAAAAAAATACTTCGACGAATAGATTTTCGAGAGAAATCGAAGTTAAAAGGTCTTACTATTTTGTAATGTAAATGATAGGACAAGTTTTCCGCTCCTCCATGCTAGTTGTAATTTGAGTAAAATTAAGATCCAAAATAGAAGAATAGTATTGCATATGGATCCTATCGCCATCAATATAGGAATAGGGGTTCAAAACTTCTTAAAAAGTTACGGTATACTGGCGGCTGTTTCAAATAATTTTGTTGGAAAGAAGTTTTTCTAGCATCTCGGACGCTGTGGAAATAAATGAAATCAAAGTATAACCAGGTTCAATCCCCTTATAACGGTTATGTTGAAAACTTCTAATAGTGCAAAATAAAAATTGGCGCACAAAATTTGCTTAAGGTAAACAAGTTCACGTCTAAAAACCCTAGAAATAATATGTCGTGGTGAGAAAATGGCTAACTTCGGTTAAATACTTCCTCTAGCCCCCATATACGTAATATAAAATGTTTCAAACTTCCCGCTGGCTTACACCATGTATACCGGTCAATATGTAATATAACTTAACTAAATTGAGTAAGCTTCACTCCCTAATAACAGTTTGTCTTGGGACCTAATAATTTTATTAAAAACAGGCCCATAAAAACCTTTACCTCCTATATTGTTGCTTATATACGAATTTCAAACTTCCGTTTGAATTTAAGACGTATATATGTATATGTCAATAAATAAGAGGCCTTAGCAATATAAAGTGAACGTATTATATTGGATATGCCACAGCTTAGTTCTTAAAATATGTGAAATTGGTGCACGAATTAACTCAAATTCCATCTACTATATTTAATAAATTTCGTTACTTTAGCCTACTTTGCACCACATATACAGTATAAGAGTTATCTTCATAGAGTAGCTTAGCAATCAGTCCAGATCTTCCCTAGACTCAAGATATGCGGCATAATAGTTTCTATTCATTTTTACTTTACATAATTAAAATTTCGGACACGCAATATTTAGTTATGAAGCCAACCTACCATATAATATACAGCAGTTCATAAGACGCCAAATGCGATTGTAAACCATTTGATTCCTTTGGATAATGTCTCTCGAACTCTTGCGCAACTTTTTCTATTATGCAATAAAATTTGCAACATCTGAAAGTATCGGCTCCTACCAGCTTGTCTTGCTTGAATTGCAAGAGTATAAAATGTTCGGTTACACCCGAACTTAGTCCTTACTTTTTACAATTGTTGTGTAATCAATCAATAAATTAAATCAGACGGAAATTAAGTGTTACTTTTTTAAGAAAGTTTTTATTGCATACACAACCAATGAAAAAGGTCTATGAAGTTACTTAATCAAAACTATTTATCAGATATTCACTGCTTGTTTAACCAACGTCGGAGAGCAAAACGAAAACACAAAAGTAAAGATGTTTCAAGCACAATTGAAAACGAATCGTAAATGTGTACCGTCAAGGGGAACTAATATTAAGATACTAATACTCTTGACTTCAACACAAAAAATCCTATGAGAAAAATCCCAGTTTGTAAACTTTTACTCACGTTTTCGGTTTCAGCAAACCAAAACTAGTAAGAAACAGCGTCTAACATTACAGTCGTCAATTGACTGCAAAGGAGTGTTATCAAAAGGGTAAATAGACACGAAGGCGCATCGTACTTATTTGAACTATACTGTACTTTTAGCCATACCATACACTTTAAACGCTCTTCGGTAGCTTTTCATTTGAAGGAAAGTAAAAGAAGGTCATTAGTTAAATCAGAGACACCTGAGTCTTTACGTTCGTTTCGTTCATTCTCCACTTTTTAATTAAACTCTTTTTGCGCAAAGTTTAACTGAAAATAAAGGTAAATTACAAATCTCAATCTCAATGCAGGTGTTTTGCTGTAGCACTGACATATAACAGCATGAGCCGACCTTGACGAAATAAAAGTTGATCTAAATGCATCTAAGATCTGCCATTTAAGGGTAACAGTCCTATTTACATGAAATAGCCATATAAAATTTTGAATCCACCGTTTTTTGCACAAAGTTAAAATATCAAATTCTGCAAGCGTGCTCTGGTAGTAGTCATAAAACAATTGAACATGAGAAAGCAAATATTATTCCATAAACACACATTTACCAATATGTACATATATCTTCACTTAATGAGAATATGTTTGAAGTGTGCATACTCGTGAACGCTCGAATCGCACACTCTCGGTGGAATTGAACAGGCCGCCAACACAAAGCATAATGCGTAAACAATGCAGTCGCGATAGACTTCCAAATGCAATCAGAAAGTTTTGAACAAAACAAGTCTTTGCCAATATCAATCGATGAAAGAATTTTGCAAAAGTTGGGGAGAATGGAGTTGCATTGGTGGCATGTAGTCGGCATAATTAAACTATGATGCGACACTAATAAGCTGTAGCCGGTCACCAGAGCAATCATACATGATAAGCATTTATCTAGCTGGACAAGCTGTCACTGATATATCTAGTATTCATAAAAGTGGAAGTTGGATAGACAAGCTCCACATACCGGCGGGTACATGGCGTACACTAAAACGGTAAACCCATAAATCTCACAGAAGTTTCACAGTAGCGGTTGTGATGGGACTAGAGAGAAGAGTTTTAGCTTAGCTTCCGGCAAAGCTCAATATTCGTCTTTTATGTTACAAATGTAAATTAAGGGTTGAGAAGGTATTATTTGTAATGACCCCATCTAAACCTTTCTAAACATAATAGTGTCGACTGGTCCACATAGTACCTTCGTAAATCATGCGATTTTCAGGATTTCATTTTTATTAGGTGTAAGTCGTGACTGTGCAATTAACGGGTGATCCAAGATGATGTACTTTTTTTGTATTTTTTGACCGATCATGCGTGACTCGTATCAAGCTGTCGTATTATTTACAAATCCAAATGGCCAAAGTTTATTTTAAATAAAAGTTTAGGCATTTTATTTTTCCATTGAGACAGCACAAAGTTTGCTGGGTCAGCTAGTTGGGTATAAATAGAACAACAGCTGTAAAACTATGCATGTGAATGTCGCATCTTTCACATATTTTTCGTGTCTTTTTATTGCAAAAATAGTATAATATCGTTCATAGCATGACATGACAGCCCGTCAAGTTGAAACCAGTCATCGTCAAAACATTTTTCAAGCAAATGAAGTACATAAACTTTTTCATTTTATTTTAATGCTCTTTTATGCCTTTGGTCATGATGTAGTTCTGTGCTTTACAGCGAATTCGTGGAATTCTGTTATTGGACGATACTTGTTAGCCAAATATGCAACAAAACTGAACGGTTATTTTCGAAATTAGGCGTGACTATTTCAATGTTTTGCTACAATGTTCTGAACTGAGCTTGGCAAGATATATCAGATGAATAGTTAAGTCAAAGTTATTCAAACACACATGCAATATTAGTAATAATTTGTGAATTGTTGGTAAATAAATGATTAAATTTTAGTATCGTTAAGTAATTTGGTAATTGATTTGTGCAATGAGGCGTAACTACAACGCAAACATTGTTTTATAAATGCAAAAATAAATAGCTGACTGTAATGCGGCTTGATTGCCTAGACGACTGCTGATTAATTGCTTCCATTATGTATATTTAGTTTGTCAACCACTTTAGCAGGTGTTAAATGCTATTTGCGCCTTTTGACTTTGAGAGTCTACTGAAAAGTAATTTAATAAAGCTTAACTGTAAAGCGCAGGGTGTATATTGCTCATATTGTCTGTAGTTCTTAGCAAAATAAATCTAATAATAAATTATTATACTGCTTGAAGCTACAAATATGAAAATTAATTTTAGATAAATTCTTTCATGACAACCGCTGATAAATTCTCATAAACAAATCGTAAGAAAATATGTTCAAATACGAGGGCTGCTGAGCATTATATTCTCTGGCCTAATAATGAAAATAGAAATATTTATCAACGAAAATGGTTTTTATTGTTTTTCAAAATATTCTCCATCAATATTTATACACTTTTGCATGCGCTCAAAGAAATTTTCGAACCACTTTTTCCACTCCGATTGAGACACCTCCAAAACATGGTTTTTGAATGCTTCAACAGCATCTTCTGGCGACGAAAATCGTTGACCACGCATTATTTTCTTGATGTGTGGGAATAAAAAGAAGTTATTGGGTGCCAAGTCAGGGCTGTACGGCGGATGACCCATCAATTCGACGTTTTGGCCGGTCAAAAAGGCGATGGTTTGAGCCGAAGTGTGAGAGCTCGCATTGTCATGGTGCACAATGATTCGTCTCCTCTTGTTCGTTTTTCGAATTTCTCCGAAGACTTCAGGCAAACCAATGTTGGTGTACTACTCATAATTGACCGTCCTACGTTGCTCAAGCGGAACAGGCGCCACATGACCAGTTTTGCCGAAGAAACAGGCGACCATTTGCTTCGAAGTGCTTCTTCCACGAACAACCTTCGTTGGATTTGGCTCGTCTTGGAAGACCCACACGGTCGATTGCTGTTTTGTTTCGGGCTCATACGCATAGATCTATGATTCGTCACCTGTGACGATCTTATAAACGTCTTTTAAAGCACCGAGATCGTATTTTTTCAGCATTTCTTTACACCAATCCACACGAGCCTTTTTTTGAGCGATTGTCAAATTGTGCGGGACCAACGAGAAAAAACCTTTTTTACGGCCAGGTGTTCATGCAATATCGAATGTATGCTGGTGGGAGAAATTCATAGGCATGCCTCTATGTGAAGGTATGTTACATGACGGTCTTGCATTATCAGTTCACATACGGCATCGATGTTTTCTGGCACAACGGCTAGAGACTGTGATAATAAGTTTCATGCTATTGACATTACATTAACAAAGTCTGAGCTAAATCTAAGCATTATTTAAGTTTGTATGTAGACTTTATTTACGCTTGTATTGAAATATTCTTCTTATGGAAGCGTACATACTAAAAGTTCATCAATACATACTAATTATTGCAAATTAATTAGTATTTAACTTCTTCCTAAGCACAATATGATATTACGTATACGTCATGGCCTACCCACGCTAGTGCGACTTGTTATAGCCGCAATGAAAGTATGACGGAACATTTGAGGTACCAATGATTAAGATTTTCTACAAAATTAAGAAACTCTTATTTTAACAAAAGGTTTCAATATTTTCATTATTTTACGTTTTTAATTCCCTAATTATTATAATTAATTTGGACCGAGTGAGAGATGAAATACATACAAGTATAATCGGATTAAATTAGAAATTACTCAATTCCCCGAATTCTTTGTCTCGCTTATGTAGAATCACAAAATTTATGACAGATGACGCTATACTATTTATAGTGTGTTTATTTAGGTTGTGTATTAGTAGATTTGCACACAAGTTTGAGGCAAAACAGCTAAACCTTTTTTGTTTACACATTCATATTTTTATTGCCTTTACTTTGCACGCACAATAATGTATATATGTATGTGCTTACAAATATACAAATATAGCGTTCCAAGCGTCTCTATAATTACTTTTATTTACAATTGTACTTTATGCCGACACCTGCAACTAGCCACCAATTTCGTTTCGTACAATGTTTACAATGTAATTACTGTAGCAAGTGTGTATGTATTGTATGTATATGGAGTGCACCGTAGCACTGAAAAGCTTAAAGAAATATGCATATAAGTATATAAGGAGACTTGGTTAAAAGTAGAATAATTGACAATATTTATTAAAAAAAAAATGAATTGATTGATTAAATGATGTCATATGTAATAATAAAATTCTGCGCATAAATGATATTTCGAAAAATGTTATTTTCTATGTTCATAGAATTGTCCTTAACTACTAATATGTTGAGAAGATCGCCTAGAGTTTGAAAGAGTCTTAACAATTCGCAACATTCATCTAAAACATAAAATTTTAAATATAAAAACGTAAGGAAAGTAAATGTGGAGGCTGCGACGTTATTGTTTAATTTTTGTACTTGTCAATAAAACCTTTTCATACCCTTTTGGATGCGAGATTTAATAATTCTGGTGCATTTATTTAGCGAGTTATCGCACTTTTAGTAGTCTTCAACATAACCTTTATATGGGGAATGGGCGTGATTATCATCTGATTTTATCCATTTTTCCAGTGTATGAAGAAGTGCTAAACAGACTTGTCAGCAAAATTAGTTGATATAACTTCAGCGGTTTGGAAGATATGTATATCACATATACGGGTTTCAAAAAACAAAATGGCTCACAGGTTTCTCTCACTACTGCGAATAACAATTTTGTATTTTATTCTAGTTTTTAGTTATAGCACTTTATATGTTTTCATTTACGGCAATTTTTATTCATGATAATAAACTGAAAACACCTATGCGAATTTTGATCATGATATCTCAATTTTTACTAAATCTATAGCTTAAATGAACCGACAGATGAATGTACGGAGAGACAGATAATAACTCGAATTCAAACTCATCTCTTCATCCAGATCATTTTTGAATACTATATTAAAACTCCACATCTGTCTCGATTGGTTTAAAGTGATACATACAATCTTTAGGTGAAGAAAACTATTATACTCTGCAGCATGATGTTGTAAGAGTATAAAAATCAATGTTTGTCTCTATGTCCTTTACACAATCGTAAATTTTGCATTTGATCATATGGCTCATTTTTCTCCGAAACAAAAATCCACAACGACTTTGTAAACGAACCAGACTTTCAGTGATGAACAAAATCGTCAAGGCAACGATTTCGACTATGCCATTGGAATTCAAACGTTTGTAGCTCCCAACATCACCCGTTTTCGCAATGCCTATGACAAGGACAGTCGTTGCATGTGTGTGGATTAAATTTAGGGTTTCCATGCTTCATTTACGGGCAGCTCTACAGTATGTGGTCTGTTTACTCGTCGAAAATCATTCTGATTTAATTGTTTACGCCTCAGAAGCAAAACAAGAAATACTTCAATGTCACAATTTTTTCGAAATGAAAAAAATGTAATGTTTGTCTTTAAAATTTATTATAGTTGGTAGCCTAACAGCACGCGTACGATGCAGGTAGTATTTATTTAAAAACACAAAAAATGTTAGCTTCGGTCACACCAAGACCTTGATTTTGATCGGTCAGATTGTAACTATTTGACAGAGTCGGATCACTGTCAGGACAATTTATTCGGAGGTTGTACCGTAGCTTTGAACAATATTGCATTTCAAACTTTATTAATAGTTTTTGTTAAAAATGCGAAACTCATGAACAAAAAGGAAAATGTACACCATTCAAATTCCAACTAGTGAAAAATGTTAACTAACAAGCAATATTTTTTCAAGTAATAAGTCAAAATCTATTAAGAACCTTTTTTTTATTGATTTCTTTTTTTTTTTGTTTTTAACTGAATATTATAATTATTTTATTGTATTTGTATTTTTTCTTAGTAGGTTAAGAAACGCTTTACGTTTTAATCTGCGCCTGTTATTTATGGTAATTTAACTTTAATTTTTTGTGTAACCTCGAAACATGCCTCAAGTGTCCCAGCTTGATTCTGAAGTAGAGGATGCTCATATAAGAGGCCACTAGGTCAGTTAGATACTGTAGAAAGAGAATTCTTAATTTTTGAAGTAAGCCATGATGCCATATTCTATCGAGCGCCTGGGATAATGTCAAGAAAAATAGCTATGCAAATGTATTTTTCTTCCATTGCATCTTCTATTATACTCGTTATTCGATGAACTTGATCGATTGTGCAATGTTGAAATATAAATAAAAATTGATGAATTGGTAAAGGGTTCTTTTCTTCATGCTAATGCTTTTCGCTTTAAATTTTTTAGTCCATCAGGTGACTACCTAGTCGAAGCTGGGAGCGTTTTTTGGTTTAAATCTAGCTTTGATCTTATTTTTCACTTCTTTATTTTTTATATATTACGATGTTCCAAGCTGCGGTAAAGTACCATGAAACATAAAAGGACTAAACGTTTTAGCTAGTTTCTCTGAGAAAACTTTCGCTTTTCTACGTCGCTTTTTGGCCAGAATCGGTTTGGCTTTCTGAAGGATGTATTCGACAATATTGGTTTCCTTATACTTTTTCAGTTTTCCAAAGAGAATAATTTTTATTTTTGTTTGGCGTTCATTTCTCAATGTAGTAGGAAATATTTTGATCTGTAAATGACTTTATTTTGGTGCTGAGAAGCTTAGTTAAACAGAATAAGAAAGTGTTCCAAATTTAAATAAAGGCCATGGATATTTGTCGAGCGTTGAAAATGACGATCAGATCAGGTAATTTTCTTGTGTCGGAATGCCAATAAGTGGCCATAGCTACTTTAACCTTCCTCGGTTCCTCAAATACTACGCAAACTTAAGGTCCTCGGGTCATATTGACCCAATTTAAAAACAAACTCGGTGTTATTTTTATAAATTAAATACGGATAGAATTATTTATGTTATACATATATGTATTTATTCAAATAAAAAATACACAATTTATGACATTTGTTACTCTTGGCAACATGAGAGGCTCATAATTTCCGAATGTCTTGGACATATGGGTTTCTTACATTTTTTACAGATTTTCGAAGTTTTGACATCTTTTGATGACGGACATACATTACACTTTTTTCTTTTATTACAACTCTGTGCACTGGAAGTAGCTGTTGTCTCAGTAACACCTGTCTTCACTCGTTGTACTAATTCCAGCGATGCATTTGTCCGAGGAAGAGTTTTCCTACGCTCAATGTGATCATTGACCAATTCCATGCCCAGTTTTTCTTAAAACAGACGTCCTTGTACTGTCCTCTTCTGTTTCCAATCAGGATTGGTATCACAATATAATAGGTAAGCATTGAAACATGAGATATCAATCATATTATGAAATATGGCTACAGGCCATCTTCTTGTCATACGTTTGCAACTATAGGCCGAAACCATTTTGTCTAGAAAATCAACAGCTCCCTTAGTTGTGTTATAGTCCATGATAATTTTAGGTTTTTTCTGCTCTGAATCATGTATTTCAATCTTATTGTGGTTTGTACTGAGTAAAATTACTGTTTTGTTCTTTTTCGGAATATATGAGACAAGAACCATTTTTGAATTGAATGCAAATGTGGATGAAAACACTGGTTTCTTCGTATCCAAAAGATCTAATGGTATCTGTCGTTTATTTTTCCGTAAAGTTAACGGTAAGCTTACGGTCTAAAAGTGCTTCGGCTAATTCATATGATGTAAAAAAATTATCACATGTCAGATTGTAGCCCTGTAAGCCCTCTGTCGGATCTAAAACAACACGCATTCCTTGATTTTTTTCCGGAGCATTTCCTTGAAGTTTTCCGGTATAGCATTGAATTGAACGAACATATCCTGTTTCACTGTCACACAAAATCCAACATTTTATGCCGTATTTACTCGGTTTACTTGGCATATATTGGCGAAAAGGACACCGACCTCTGAATGAAAGTAACTGTTCGTCAATTGTGATATTTGTATTCGGATTATAGTACACAGGCAATAGTGTCGCCCATTCATCCCATATATCTCTTATAACTGCTGATTTATCACTCTGTCTCCTTGCTTCTCGATCCGAACGTTTATCAAAACGCAAAATGGCGGCAATTTTTTTGAACCGTTTTAGGGACATTGTTGCTCGAAATATAGGTCGTCCATAAACTTCAGACCATAAGCTGTCGCGGCTTTCATCGTTAGACTTGAAAACGCCAGCAAATATAAGAAGACCTAGATATGCATCAAACTCTATTTCATCCATCGCATCCCATTCATTTCCAAACCGTGAAGATCCTTCCATGTTTGTTTGTTTCAAAATTATAGATTTTATGCGTTTGTTTATAAATAAATCAAAAGCGCTTCTAAATGTATTGATGCGATTAGGAGCATATCTGGTAATTCCTGGTGTAAGTTTTATTAGGTTTGCACTGCCCAAACGACCTCTTCCTTCTAATGGGATCTTCGACCACACAAATTCACCATTTTTTGATCGCATTTCATATTCACTAACACTATTATTGGTCATATATCTTGAAAGAGGTACTTCATCGCTACTAGATTCGTCACTACTACTTCCAATGTTCCAATTAGGTTGAATATTGTCCGTAGGATTTCCATCGGAATTATTCTCTGTTTCACTTATTATTTCATCTTCAGAACTTATATCGTAGTTTATAAATTGAGAAATCATGGAATCACTCAATTTGTGAGCCATTGAAAAAAACAACCGAACTCGTCGGGTCAAAATGACCCGAGGATCCTAAGAGCAAAAAATGCGTATTTCCTTAATTTAACAGACATCACCATAAATTCACAATATTAATTTACAATAAATGCATAATTAATAATTGTCACGAAGCCGTTACAAAATCTATTAGATATTACTACTTTTACTATAAATTAAACTTTAGATTCCGAAGAACCGAGGATACCTCGGAATACCGGATCATTGAAAATCATTTTATTAGTGTGTGCAGTTTAGCCCAAGGGATGGACCTCTGTGTTTCACATGCTTTAACAAAGCCAAGTGGAAAATTCTATTTGAATATTGTAAGAGTACACGTGTAGAATCAAAGAAACTAAAGTTAATTAATCAGTTAAGAAATGAACAAATTAATGCTAAGAAAATATATAAATTACAAATTTGATACCTGTAAAACTTTGTAGCCACAAAATATGTATATAAAATAGATTTATGTATGTACGAGTATAAATACATTATTCATGTCACATGCTAAACTTTGCAATCTTTTCATTTTATGCTTTCAGCGCAAAACTTTAACACAACAAGCGCCCAAAGAGCATAAAGGATTTTACATATATCCCTATGCCGCGTACAAATTTTAAAAGCATGAGCGCGAGTGTGTTGAGGTAAAAGGTGATGCACACAAAAATAGCTAATAACAAGATATAAATTCACCAGAAACCAGAAAGGTACAAGGCAACAACAACAAATATAAAGCAAAGCAAAGTGTGATTGTGTAAATCATGTCCAACGAAAGGTCGACAAAACAAAATCTAAAAGAAAAATTCATCATAATACACGCGCCCACTTAAAAAGCAGAAAGCCAAATGTTAAACAAATAAACAGGGATTCACGTATACGTACATATGCGGAAATTTCTACGGCACTAAAATGCTCGATTCACACATGCCACCAACGACAGCAGTGAGTGATTTTGAAAGCATAGAGCCCTGCAAGGTCGACACTTCTAATGAATTCGAGAGCAGTGGTGGTGGGGGCGGTAGAGGCGAGTTGGATGTCATCATCGCTAGTGAAACTAGTCGAGCTGCTTTCGGCGGCTTCGCGGAAAACCTACAATTGCTGCAATCAATCACTGCTACTCTATGGCATAAATAACTGTAGTATGAATATTTACAGTGGAATTAACGATACAATGGTGTAAGTAGAAAATATAAAGGAATCAAATTATAATAATTGCAGTTTCCAAAACCATTGACATTGAATTTATTTAACAACGTTTGACTTATTCATGATCAGATTTTAACCAAACGTTTCATTATTTTAACTCCTACGTTAATATATTTTGTGGTTTTAACACACAGGGTTTGAAAATATAAGAACCGTAAAGGGCTTCCACTTTGAAAATTATTTTATAAAGGGCTTCCACTGTATGTAAATTGCCGGACGGCCAAAGGTACATGAGAAGGAAACCAAACTGACAGCTGAAAAGAAATGTTCGCTTGCGGCTTAGAGAAATCAGTAGTAATTCTAAACTATTCAAAAAATACTATATTGGTACATTATTATATTATTGCCTATTTTAACTTTCATGCAGCTTCTGTCACCAATTCAATTTTCAATGCTTGTCAAGAATTGTCAATGATGGAACAATGCATGTTCTGAACACAATTCTGCCTGAAGAGAATTAGATATTAGTAGCATTAAAGTGGTGAGCTAAATTTAAAGTGAAACCGCGTTTAAAGTATTACATAGAACAAGGCGTGCTGAGGTGAAGTGAAATGCAAACACATTTCTTTTTGAAACACCACTCGCATGCTGCATGAAGGTACCTATGTGTGTATGTATACATATGTTACTACTTCTGCACGTTAAAATTAGCTCACGTGTACCATACTCGCATTCTCTGACTTGTTTGGGACATGTGGTGACGAGGTGTCTGGTCTGGGTTCCCGTAGCGACACATTAAACACGCCTTGCTACTCTTAATTGCAACATTTGCTCAAAGCTATGGGACATATAAGCCTATGAGCTCTTATGACAACATTTATTACACTCTAATCGCCAAAAAGTCTGAACTTTAAATTACCTTTATACTCTGATGTGCAGATGAAATAAATTTGACTAAATAATAACAGCATTAAACTCTGCATAAACGCAGCTGCGTGCAACCTGAGTGTGATAACGTGTAATTAAACCTGAGTTGCATAAATTTTATGAGAGTCTGTAATAATTTCACTTGCTGATTAATTTTGAGTTATGACCTTGTAGATATTTACCGTCATTTTATCAGCAGACCAAGCTGTTACAATTGCAAATATGCAAAGAGTAACGGTAAAACAACATTTAGTAGTACATTGATATGTGGCCCGCTTGTTTATATTTACAACCACTAGGCGTAATTACCCAAAGCGAGAAGTCTGTTTAAAAAATGAAAATTTACACATCTCTTTTTTGCATTCAAGCGCTAATTTTATGCTGGCGAAACTGTAAAACTTTCCAAATTTCTAGGGCTAGTACTCAGACATAATGTCTGATGTCGTCATCTGTGGGAAGCAAATCTACTATCCGAGTTATTTTTCTGATTCCAATCTTGAACAAATGAAGAAGGGCTAAGTTCGGCTATATCCGAACGTTTCATACTCTTGCAACTTGCAAAGATAAAAGCCGGGTTAATAGCTTCAGGTGCATAAGGTTTCTTAGTTATATGGGGTGTAGGACAGATTTGGACCCGATTTTATAGATTCAAAGCACAAATGGAGGATGGAGTCATGTGTAAAAGTTCACGCAAGTGAGGAAAGTTCTCTGCTCGCCATTCACTTGGGAGTGGCCAGAAACGATTCTTTTACACATGGCTCAAGCAGCTCACGACTTCCGGTCTTTGACCAAGTATCCTCTTGGTAGCCTAAGAACATCCTTTCGAAGGCGAGCTAAAGTGAGAAGACGAAACATCCCAAACAAAGGGTTGTGCGCTGGGTTTGGGACCCGCCACTTAAAAAAATCTACTAATGAAAAATCACCAACAGCATCGGAAGAGAAACCCCCCTTTTAATACATCAAGCTACCTGGCTGTCTCCGGATCGAAAAGCCAACAACCAAATCGATCATGTTGTGATAGACAAAAGATACTAATTGTTGCAGCCAAGATTCCCACCCACCTCTGTGCAGCAAGAAGCGCACGTCAACAAACACAAGGAAGGTTCGACGTCGAGAAGCTGCAATCACAACAGACAGCCGAACAATTTTCTACTCGGCTTACACTCCTGGTCTTTGAGAGCACTCGTCAACAACTCTGTATAAGGGAACTGTGGGACGGCATTTCAAATTCCTTACGTACAGCTGCATCCGAAGCCATTGGTTTTCGGAAAATGTAAAAGAACAGCTGGTACGACGAGGAGTGCCGTGTCGTAGCGGAGAGAAAACGGACTGCCTACCTCGCAACGTTACGATCGACCACTACACGTGCGGGATGGGATAGATACCGGGAGTTGAAGAAAGAAGCGAAACGCATTTGCAGACAGAAGAAGAAAGAGGACGAAATGCGTGAGTACGAAGAGCTTGATAAGCTGGCCGACAGAAGTAATGCTCGAATATGCCGATGGATTACCGGCCGAGCTATTTAAACATGGCGGCGAAGAACTGATAACTAGCATGCATCAGCTTCTTTGTAAAATATGGTCGGACGAAAGCATGTCCAACGATTGGAATTTAAGTGTGGTCTGCACAATCCACAAAAAGGTAGACCCCACAATCTGCGCCAACTACCGTGGGATAAGCCTCCTTAACATCGCGTATAAGGTTCTATCGACCTTCTTCTTCCTCATTGGCAAGACTACGCTGTAAGCATCTGGGGTCCCCACGGTGTGATACACTGGAAAGAGTATTGATAGTGAAGCCACAGAGTTTTTTAAAATTCGCGTTAAGCGCAGGCACCATAAGGATGATTACTTCTCTTGGACCTAGGAGCTGAACTCCATCTGGTATCGCAAAGGACCGAAAGTGATCTATGCGTGGCTTATTTGCCCACCAATTTAACCTAACCTAACCTAGC
Organism: Bactrocera tryoni; assembly: GCF_016617805.1. NCBI lineage: Eukaryota > Metazoa > Arthropoda > Insecta > Diptera > Tephritidae > Bactrocera > Bactrocera tryoni. The sequence continues at coordinate 40,697,272 of NC_052499.1, forward strand.
ATATTAGCCGATACATGAGATTTTCCCAATGTAACTCAGAAATATCAGAAGAAAGTTATGCATTGAATTTGGTTGCAATCGGTAGAGCGGATAACAATATATGTATTTCATTTCACCTAAAGAAGGGTGGTTTCACGCCCATTGTCTAATTTTTATCCCATTCAATTTTTCTCATCCACACACATTTCACACTATCGGTTGGGTTCTTAAACGATTTATCTAAAGTGAGTTTGGTTATTTTAACTTGAAATTTTTGGAAGATATATACATTAAACCTATTAGGGGCGGGGCCATGCCTACTTTTCAAAAATTTTAGCCCATATGTAGCCCATGCCACTGCGATCCCCAGTTCCACAGTTCTTTACCTTAATTTAGTGTTTATTTATGGCACTTTGTAGGTTTTCATTTAATGGTGTTTTGTGGCCGTGGCGGTAATCCGATTACGCCCATCTATGAAATCGTGCTCACTTTTTAACCAGGAAATACTTGTACCAAGGTGCAATACTTACTTACTTACTTACAGCTAGTCACTCGGATTTTCACTCATCTCATCACCCTGACCATTTATACATATACACCCGGTGAAAAATCACACGCACTTTATAGAGTGGCTATATATGGCGCAAAGCTATAGTTCATGTTATCTTAAGTTAGACAGTTTTTTATTAGAGTCAACCACTTTTATCTACATATTTCATGTTTAAAGCATTATCATATAATCAAGTTATAGTTTACTAAACTTGGTTTACTGAAAAATACAAGTATACATAAGAAATCCCCCAACGAAATTTGTTAATGAATAATAATAATTTAAGAATAGAATACATAACAACGCAAAATAGAATTATTTGTTAAAAAAATCCTTATTGTTTTACGGAAGACCCCCTCCTTTTAATAACCTCGGCTGTTAGTTTAGTTATGGATTCAACATGTGTTGAATATAATTTTTGTTAATTAATTTATTATATAATTTTTCCATTTCTTTTAGACTTCTTGGACACCTTTCTCTTATCCTTTTGCCCATATAATGCCAGCAGTTCTTAATTGGATTGGGATCTAAACTGTTTCCTCACCACTAAAGAGACTCAATTCCATAAAAATCTTCTTGGTTTGTAACCTGTAAACGCTTACAATGAATTACTGAAAAATCTATTTTAATATTTTAATGCTTTAGTTCCTCTTTTGGCTCTATGGCAATGAGCTGAACCATCCTGAAAATACACTTTTTGAATTGATAAAACGCTTCCTTTCCAATGTATTTTTCGCCATTTTAACATCCTTTAAGAATAATAAGCTGTCCAACAACAAACTACACGAAATAAAGCAAATACTTTACGGTGGGAAAAGCACTGGGGTCCAAACAAACTAAATTTGGATTCGTCGGAAAAAGTAACATTTCCCCATGTTTGACGTCTGGATAATTATTTCTACTTTTTTCTCTATTGCGAATGCTATGTTTAACTTTGCTTATTTTTATAACTGACTCAAAAGAAAATACCACAGAACTGAAATAAAAGCATGCAGATAGTAACTGTGTCAGAAATGTCGGTAAACGAATGTAGTTATAAACAAAACAAATAATATATTTTGAGCGAATAGCGATAGTTTTTAAATTGAATATTGGAACATATCCGACTTCGTGGGTTTTTTTCTGCGATTGTATATTTAACCCTTTATCTAACTCGACTATTTTTAGGTGATAAAAACAACCGTTAGGTGAATTTAACTATAATACTCTGTAGCAATATGTTGCAAGAGTACAAGGAGTGTTCCAAAGTAAACAGGACTTAAAAAAACACACAGAACAAGTGGTTTTAATTTATTCAAAATAGTCTCCTTCTGCTTTCCTTCTGCTTCAATACAGCTTTTTACACGGTCCAAAAGTCTACGTAGGTTGCTATATATATTTCTGGCCTAATAATGTAAATAGGCATATTTATCAACGAAAATGGCTTTTTTTTTGTTTTTTTTTTGTCGATTGCTGTTTTGTTTCGGGCTCATACGCATAGATCCATGATTCGTCACCTATAAAGATCTTATAAACGTCTTTTGAAGCACTGCGATCGTATTTTTTCAGTCTTTGTTTACACCAGTCCACACGAGCCTTTTTTTGAGCGATTGTCAAATTGTGCGGGATCCAACGAGAACAAACCTTTTTTACGGCCAGGTGTTCATGCAATATCGAATGTATGCTGGTGGGAGAAAAGCATAGGCATGCCTCTATCTGAAGATATGTTACATGACGGTCTTGCATTATCAGTTCACGTACGGCATCGATGTTTTCTGGCACAATGGCTGTTTTTGGACGACCTTTACGGAATTCGTCTTTGAGCGAGCGTCGGCCACGTTTGAATTCGTTGTACCAGTTTTTCACAGTGCTATAGGATGGTGCTTCATAGCCATACAAAGATTTTAGTTCATCGATGCACCACGACAAAAGTTGTGAAAAATGATCGCACGAAAATGTTCACGAGTTAATAACATTTTTTGGCCGAGATGAATTTTTTAATTCCCTGTAAATAAAACAATTCACGATTAAATGACAAAACGTATTGAGTGATATTATGCTAAAAATGTCAAACTTTCCAATGGAAATGTCAGATTGCACCTGGCAACACTTAGTGTTGCCTAGGCCAGAAATATATATAGCAGCACTCGTATATCCACTAGAGTTATTCAAAAAAAAAATTTTTTTTTTTCGTTTGTTACTCGGAAAAATAAGTTCCTAGACACCTCTAAGAAACGGGAAGGTCCTCCTACGTACAGTTTTCTATTTTTTCTTATTATTAGATAGAAAAACTTATATCTCGCTTCCAACTACTTAAAAAAATATCTTGTTCCTTAGATTTTGTAGGAAATTGAATGCTCTACAAAAAAGGTCCATTATGATTTTTTCGTAAACCCAAACGTTTAAAAGATATTAACTGTTAAAGTTTGATTATTTTTGGGAAAATTTTTTATTTCTTATGAATTTTATAACTCCATGAAAAAAAATTATTATGAATACATTTTTTGAGAGGCTTTCTTAAAGGTGTCTAGGAACCTATTTTTCAGAGTACCAAAGAAAAAAAAAATTTGATTTTGAATCACTCTAATATCCACTAATACTCTTTTTTGTGTTACTCTCCAATAACTTAAAGGGAATAATTGCAGATCTCTGGTAAAGATGTGAATGGCACAGGTGTGTAGTAAAACTTTGTCATCGGTAATCATTCCTTTAGTGCTAATTGCCTTAGAAGACAATAAATATTATCTTTTATGTTGTTATGGCAACAAACAGAAATGAGCGACAAGTAGACTCTCAGGGCGTGACTGCAATGGTGCTTTGCTTTGAAATACACAGTATATCAAGCGATATTGTTAATTAAATCGCCGGTTAATCATACGCTTATTTTCCGTTAATTTAAAAAAATTAAAGTTGACTGTCTGTCTGTCCGTCAGTCCGTGCAAGCTGTAACATAAGTACAAATTAAGAGATCTTGATCAAACTTGATATACTATATATGTACATATATAGTATATAAAAAATTACTTGCTCGTAGATGGGCGTAGTCGGATCACTGCCACGACCACAAAGGCTAAAGTAAGATATATAGCTCTAACGGTTATTAGAAGCATCTTTATATAATATCAATGCATTATTAATACTTACCTAAGTTTTTCTACAGCCGGTCTATAGTTGATTCGATCGAACGAACAAAGAATCCGGTATGTAGCCCCCACATACGCATTTGATAGATCTAAATTGCAGAATGACAATGAGATAAATGCACCCACCCTATGTGTATGTGTTAGTGTGATTGACAGGTCTTCCCTCTGTACACGTTGCGCAGCTGCATGGCACGTGGCAAAGGTGTGCAAAAATGCCCCAGCTGTATGCTTTTGATGAAGACCATGAAGATGAGGTTAATACAGCTAAACCTTAATCACTGCGCTGCAGCACAAGATCTGCTAAAACAAATCGTTCTAGAAGAGAAAATAGATGTCGCCTTACTTAGCGAGCAATATTGCCAGCTGTTTACGGTGGAATTTAGCACTTGGAGTATAATTTTGAAAATTAATAAATGGCAAGGCAGCAATATGGGCCTGCAAAGGACAAGTCTGATGGTGATGTGAATCACGCTCTAAAGAAATTCAGGACGGCTTTACATGGGTGAGTATACAAGGAATATATCAGAGAAGCATTTAAATGTCAAAACAAGCTTCAGAAGGCAGCCATTACCCGTAGTAAAAAATCCTGTTTCGAAAAGCTCTGTGAAGAAGCTCCTTTCTTTTGGGGAACGCATACAAAATTTGTATGTCAAGTTCAAAAATAAGTCGCCTCAACCCAAAAATGCATCATTTATGAGAAATGTTGTCGAAGCATTATTCCCGAGACATGCTCCCATTTTCTATGTTAAGCGAAACGAAGCTACAAAACCACTCCTATTGGTCACAGAAGAAATCTAAAATTCCAAATAAATATTATAATGAGTTACTTCCAAAATAGGAGATTATTATTCGACACAAACGAGGGCACTCAGAGCTACACTATCTACAGTGGAGTACCACAAGGTCAGTTTTAGACCCACTACAATTGATCTGATGTACGACGGGTTGTTAAGAATACCGCTATCAAAAAATGGAAAAACAATCGCATATGCGGATGACCTCATAGTGATAGCAGTAGCTAAACATCTGGATGATCTCCGGATCAAATGCAATGACTGCATAAATGGTTTACGCCAGTGGTTTGCTATCATGAGTCTAGAGCTGGCGGAGGAATAAACAGAAGTCTTGCATAAACGGCGCTGCTGAGGTATTAGCTAGTATGGCACCGATTGACGTACAGGGAGTTGAATTCGCGCGACTATATAACTTACAAGAGACGTCTATAGCAGCAAAAAGAGAAGAGAGAATCAAAAGCATCGTAATGTGGCAGCAACGGTTGCAAACTTCATCCAAAGGACGGTGGACACACAGACTGATTTCGGGCAAACATTTGTAGATAGATAGACAACATGAGGACCTGATTTCGACTTGACCCAAATACTCAGAGGTCATGGGTGTTTTAGAAGCTACCTATTCAAATATCGTCATGACTTTAGTACAGATTGTCCGACGTGTTGAACACGTACTCTTTCATTACACTAGGTTTTCAATTATAAGGGAAAATCTGAAAACCACTCTATGAGCTAGTCTCATGGTGGAAAATTTGACTGCACTTATGTGGGAGTCCTTTGTTAAATTGGAAGCTGTCAGCGCAGCAGCAGCTCTAAATATGACAACACTGAGGCATTTACAACAGATTGGGTGTCAATCAGTCCGTACAATGAGTGGGAGACTTAAATGTCTTCTTCTCTTCCATGAAACCTAATACTTTGTCCACTGGTCCCGTGGGAGGTCATGAGATGGGAGTAGAGTCAGGGTTTAGCGGATTAAAAGTCCCGCCATCCCGGCACTCCAAAAAAACTCACCCTTTAATACTCAATAACAGTTTTATTCCAATTAAAATGATTTTCGCACCCGCTCAAAAATTCCACTTTCAGTTATAAAATATCGTCTGAAATTTTGACAGTGTGCTCGTCCTGTTGAAGAAACAAAGTTTAATCTAAAAGATGGGCTGATAAGAGAATGATATGTGTTTGTAATGATAGGGAGAGATTGCTCAACAATTTAGTTAAATAAACTTTATTTTGTTATTATTTTTCACTTTCTTACTTTCTCCTTTTTGGCACACGGCAAAATTATGCTTTACTTTTATATGGAAGTTGGCTCTAATCAAATAATATGTCTCTCATGAGTTAGATCATTTCAACTATTTTCTTAAAAATTATTTTCAAAGTTTTTAAGTGTCTACCTCTTAATGGGTAAAACCTATTTTGCAAAGTTATTGACTTATGAGTATTTTATTACAGCATGGAAGTCCCTGCGTCATCTAAACAAAAAAGTGATACTGGCTCAGTAGAATTTATCAAGGTATCGATTAAGTAACGTTTTGTTATATAAAAAATAATAAATATTTTAAAACATTTTTTATTTTTTACCTGTTCAGTTTGCCAACATAAGGTGTGACAAGGAGTCGCATAAAAACTCATCATAATAAATCTCTGAGTCATCTGAAGATATCTTAATCTTACTTATACAATTTGAAATTATTTAATTTTTGTTACATTATAAATATTTATTAAAAGTATTATACCATATACCTTAAGACTAATTTACCTAAATAACAACAAACTATTACAGAACAAGAAATTTAGGCTTCTAACTTCCCATAGTCGCTAAATAACAATCACGTTACGTTACACTTTAAAATGAGTTTTCCCTCCACGTCTCTTTCAACTTCTTCGTCCATGCCGGCGTATAATGATGCATGTTGCCGCACCAAGCGATCTTTGAAATCCACCTGTCGTGTGAAGGCATCGATATCTTGGGGCGAAAAATCGCATATTTTACCTTCACAATTTATCAACAGGCCTCCAGTGAGATCAATTTTCGTCTTCGTTAGATGTAAAGCGATTCGTTCTACGCCGTCTTAGTTCCTTTCGATAAAGAAAAATGTGATATTGAAGGAGAGCTTTTCGAAGAAAGCTGTGCTGTATGTCACGTTTCATTGTTTCCTCACGTTCTCTTTCCGTTCCGTCGTCGAAGAACTCCCATCTCCCACATCAAAATTTAGGCTCTATATCTAGATCCATGTTCAAGTGGAACGCCAAGTCACTATCAAAATCCATTAATTCGGTCATTTTATGATTTTTAATCATCTTGTAATGTTCCAATGCTTATGTTGTTATGATGAGGACAGTACTGATACGAATGTTCATATTTTCTGAAAAAATACAGCTTTATAAGCATTCTCACTAAGGTAGGTTAATTCCGGGTACTTAGTAAAGTTTTGTCATCATTAATCATTCCTTTTGTGCTCAGATTTAATTACCTATTATTCGCCTATTAAGGTTTGCCTTGAAAGACAATAGAATATATGCTTAGAGTTATGCCCCAAAAAAGAGTGAGCGCGCAGGCAAGCAATATTCTCAGGAGAGCGGGACCATAAAGAAGATAAACGAAGTTACCGCACACGCGTTATTGTACGTTAGAACGTTTGCGGCTAATTCATCGAAAAAATGGGTTTGTGGGGGTTAATAAACAAATGAAAGATTTCGACAATTTTAGTATTAAATATATTTAACACAAAACGCTTGCTTGTTCTTTATTGGCATTCTAGTCAGGAAAAAATTCGTTAAGCTGTTACATGGGTTTCCTCGGATAAAAAACGACCATTTTCAACAATTTTGTCTCATGTAAAAAATTAAATATTTTATCGAATTTTTGCATTTGTTACAAATATACACTATTAACAAAACCGGGAAATTTTACGAAAAACATATTTTAAACTCGGTCATTGCGACGGCGACATTTCCGGTGAATAAATATGTGTGTTTAGTTAAAAAAACTTTAAAAGCTTGGACGAAAAAAAAAAACGGAAAATTGGATTTTCGAAAGACATTTTTACAAAAAAAATAAAATTTCGTGAAAAGGAGTTTTGATTATTATCAAATAGTTGTGATCGAAAAAATCTTTCTTCCAGGTATTTTAGAATTGAAAACTTCTTCCAAGTCTATAAAATTGTATCTCAAAGACCTGTGTAAAGATTTCACTTGAAGATCGGTTGATTAGTTCTCAGAAATCTTGCAACCTGAGACGTCGAGGCCATGAATGTTCGAGAAAAACTCGTTAAAAGAGGACGGACCTAACCTAGCTAGCCTCGAGCGCTCAAGTTCTCAAGGTTGTATTTTGGAAGTGACTACTCAGAATCAATGAATTATGTAAGCAGGATTTACTGATGGCCGAAGTGTACTTACCGGGTGATAACACACAATGATGTTTCTGTGACATAGTCATTTATTTGCCTTTGCGTCAGATATTCCGATTAAAGAGAATGGGTTTTAAAGAGCATAATATTGACCTGGTTAAAAAAGAATATTTTTCTTTTCTTTTTAACTAAAACTTCTATACACCCACTTTATTCCTTTAAATTGCAGAATATGAACTTCTATGATTAATCTACGATTGAAGCTGTGTGAAATCCACGACCCTGAGAGTTGCCAGCCTACCTGTCGCTCACTCCATGATGTGTCTCTCGAAGCAGCAACCCTTGTAGTAGTCGGTTATGTAAAGCATCTGAACACAAAGAAATGATTAGTAAGAAAGAGCCAAAGCTATCTAAGTACCTGTAAGTAAAGGCTACCTGCAGGTGGGAATGTTGTAATTTTTAGAAATATCAACATTCACATCTATGCTATCCTCATCATAACAACATAAGTGTTAAATATTACAAGACATTGAAAGTCATAAAATGGCCGAATTAATGGTTTGATAGTGACTTGGTGTTCCACTTAAGCTTAAACTTGAAACTATGAAACAGTGACATACTGGCACAGCTCTTCAAAACCTCTCAGCTTCAATATCACCGCTATGTCTGTCGAAAGAATTCAAGACGGCGTAAAATGAATCGCTTACACCTAACGATGACGAAAATTGAATCTTACTGTAGGTGCGAGTGCAAAATATGTGATTTTCGTCCCAAGATATCGATGCCCACACACGACAGGTGGATTTCAAAGATCGCTTGGTGCGGCAGCATGCGTCATTATACGCCGGTTTTGACGAAAGAAGTTGAAGGGAGACGTGGAAGGAAACTGATTTTAAAGTGCAACATATCCAGAAGGTTAGCTAGAGACTATGGAGACTAGAAGACTGCATTTTTGTTCTGTAAAAGTTTGTAGTTTTTAAAATCAAATAAAGTAAAATAACTCGTTTTATATTTTTAAATTTTATGTTTTCCATGTAGAAACTGTTCGATTCGTTCTTCTGAACTGAACGTAATCGACAATGCTTGCTAAACTCCCACACGAGGTCTAGAGTTCCGTTGCCAGAACCGTACAGTTGTTCGAGATGCACGCATAGCCAAAATATGTGTGTATATCAAGAAAGAGTTTTTCACTGCCATCGAAAACATTTTGACCCTTCAGCTGTCGCAAAACTCCAAAGCACTCACCACTAATAACAGCAGGAGCTTTGATGGAGTATTTAGCAAGAGTGCAATCACCTCGCTTATAAAAGTTTCTGAGTTCATGAGGAAGTACTTCTCTTTAAAATGTAGACCAATAAAACGTTTACTTTATTTAAAGTGACGTGAGTGTGGTTGCGTGCTACATACAAATTTTAATTACGTCCGAAAAACCCTGCAGCAATGTAAACACATTTGAATTGCTCATCTGTTACTGCATTTAATTTCCATATCTACGCCTCCGTATTTGTGTTTTGTCTTAAAACCCATTTTGAAACCAGCTCCTCACCATTTTATGGGCACACACATATAGATGCGGACAATGAATGTCGTGGTCAGCTGCGGTGCATGTTTTTGCGAGTGTGGGGAACACATGGTTATCCCCTTTAGTGGTATTGGAAACAATTTGTGCTAAATTGCGATAAATGTGAGAGAAATTATAATTCAAAGTCAGTTTGACAGCGTAAGTCCCTTTGCTTGTCCACTTTCTGCTGCTGCATTTTGTAAACAAGTGACTGATGCACGACCCTTTCTCCCGAAAACTCGTAACGTCGGCTCATCGGTTGCTGTCATCGTCCAAGACTCTGCACCATATAGCAGGACGGGAATTTTGAGCGACTTATAGAGTTTGGCTTTTGTTCGTCGAGAGAGGACTTTACTTTTCAATTGCCTACTCAGTCCGAAGTGGCACCTGTTGGCAAGAGTTATCCTGCGTTGGATTTGCAGGCTGACATTGTTGGTAGTGTTAATACTGGTTCCTAAGTAGACGAAACTATCTACAACCTCAAAGTTATGACTGTCAACAGTGACGTGAGAGCCAAGTCGCCAGTGCGACGACTGTTGGTTTGATGACAGGAGATAATTATTTCTTCTTGCCCTCGTTCACTGCCAGACCCATTCTCTGTGCTTCCTTGTCAAGCCTGGAGAAAGCAGAACTAACGGCGCGGGTGTTGAGGCCGATGATATAAATATCATCGGTATACGCCAGCAGCTGTTGAGTAGGAACAAGATCCCTTTACTTCAGCTGGATGGCTCGGCCATTTTGAACGTTTAGTTAATTTTTACAGAATTTTTGCTTAGACTCATTTTGGATCGTCCTCGATTTTTTGCTTATTCCAAAAACGGATCTGCATTAAATTTTGTGATAAATCCGATATTTTAAGTGAGCGGACGCATTTCGAATACTGACTGTGGCATATAGGAAAGCCCGAGCTCGTCAAGAAAAGTCGAAAAGATTAATGAAGTGAAGAAAATAGTATTTGAGAATCGTCGAATTACCTATAGAGAAATTGTTGCGGAAATAAACGAGTCAACTGGCTCGTGCAATTCGACAATAACCAATAATTAGGTTGGTATAAGGGTCCCAGCAGAAAATTGACAGCGTGAAAAATTGCACACAATTCGACAAAAACGTAAACGTTGCTCAGGAGATGTTGCACACAGTCCGCGATAACCCAGAACCGCTCTTTAGGATCAAAAATGGCGACGAATCATGGGTTTTTGGATGTGACTAGGAAACCGAAAATCCATCATCCCAATGGAAGCTGCCATATGCAACTAGACCGAGAAAAGCACACCAAGTTTTGTTGAATGTGAAGGGTTTTTAAATATTTTTCTTCGATTGGAAAGGCGTTGTTGCAAGTTATGTAAAATTTTCGAGAAGCAATGCGTTTTAAGAAATAACAAAGAAGCGATACATACTTTTTTGAACAAACCTCGTACATACACGACAGCAAAATCAACTCTTTAATATTAATGAATATTTTCCTACGCAGATAACGGTTTTTAAAAGATGTCTACGAAATGACAATTGTCAGATTTCGCCTAAAAGTACATTAGTCTCTTTCTAGAAACAAAAACAGAATCATAACTGCGTAGTGCAAATTAAATTCTTAAAACCGACTTTAATATAGATTTTGCACTTTCGGAAATGTTTGCTTTCTTTTTTAAAGAACTTTCAAACAATTGCTATGAGTCCGACATTTTTTCGCCCTCCTAAGGCTTAGTCTAGAAAAAAGAAACAAGTAGTTGAATCGGAATGAAGAGGCGAGTTGAAATTTCAGTCTGTATGTTCATCTTTATGTGCAAGTGATAACTTTAGTGAAAATTGAAATAGATCAAAGGATCACATAGATAAGGATACATGAGGGCTGAAGATTTCCAAGAGATGGGTGTGACCCCACCTCCTAATAGAAATAAATCCTTTCGACTTTTCTTACCAAAGTGTGAAATTGAATGATAACCCCGCTCTCTCCTATATAACGGTTTTGTGGAAAATTACTAAAAATCCGATAAGTCAATAACTAACTGCGCCATTTTGCACGCTGAATGACACAAGACAGCTTTATAAGCGCCGCGGTCAAAATTAAATGATGATCTTGGTACCGCCCACATTTTGGTGAAATCACATATTTTCAGACCTCCACTACCACATTCAATATATAATACTACCCGGACATTCCTATGTTACATTATGAACATTCTTTCCTTTCCAATGAATATATTCCGATAAAACTTAGCACAATTAGTGCCTTTGAGTTATGCTATAGCGAGTCTAAAAATTGTCAAAATCGGTCTATAACTTTTTGTTGAACACATCGTCCATTTTGAGAGATATGTTATTGAAATTCGTGGCAAATATCTGTTTGATAATAATATACTCTTGTGTCAAAATTGACATACTAACTCCCACATATCTAATATAAAGACTTTGATCTTTCAGTTGCCTTTATGCCACATATATAGAAAGGGAATCATTTTGATGAAATTGAGAGAGCGCTTTTTTTTAAATGCGGTGTGATAAATTCGTCTTGGTTTAGCCAGGAATCTGAAACATATGGCTGACTTTACTCCATCTACATGATTATATTTATCTTTATATATATAATTCTAGTATACATGTGTATTTCACTTTGAACTCCTGCTCAACGGTTGGACCAATATTTAAATTTGAAATTGTTGTCCACACTGTACGTTTGCCTGTGTTTAACTCTGCGGATTTTTTATCTAGGTTATAAATCAGCTGATAAATTTTAATCATTAGAGCAAATGAGCAAATATAAAATGAAGAACACAACAACTATAACAGCTGATCGCTAATGGAGCTTATCGTTAATCTTGTGGCCGGCTGTGCGAAATTCAAAAATTGGCTTCTCAATTATAATCCCATAATTATTATGATATGCAATGTCTATGTTTTCGATAGCGATATGTTTTACATTTATAATGCGTGGCTTCATAATGAGCTCTCTTTTAACTACTAAAAATATCGACTAAGTTCAAAGATGAAACAGTCAACTATTCTCTCGATTTTTTTCAATTCATTAGATTTACCAGGAATGCGAGTATTTTCATATGTCAGTTATAGTGTCATATTCTCGCGTTGAAAATCCGTCAAGTTTATTTAAACCTTACATAATAGAATTTCATCTTGGTCTAAATTCCTATCCTTTGGTTGATATTTTTCACATCAACTCAATATACTAAACTTAGCCTCTTCGTTTGGGTTTATATCGCATATTTCTCATTTAAGTATGCTTTTAATATAATCTTCCTTTACGCGATTAAAATATATAATATATATAAATCTTAAAATCATGAACCACGCTTTACAATTCTTAAAAAACTTTCAAGATAGGCTCCATCTATTTCGATGCAGTGCTTCCAGCGTGATTTCCAAGCATTGAAGGCGTTACGGAGAGGCATTCTCCGGAATAACCTTGAGAGTGGAGGTTCATGCTGCTTGGCTCCCCTCTGTCATTGTACATTTTCCACAAACCGTTGAAGCCATTATCCCGTTCACGCCCCATATCCTGTTACAAACTACTAAAAGCGCAATAAATCAATATCATATCTCGGGACCTGCTCGACGATTTCAACCAAATTTGGTACTGTTCAGTTACACCAGCACTTAGCACTTCATTGCTTGTGTTATTATAATTTTAGTGTATTCATATACATAATAATCAGTATTGCGGTGATTGTTTAAAGTATATGTAAGTGTAAAAGGGCAAGTGAGAGTTAATGAGCTTCTCAAAAACTTATTATTTCGAAAATGGTTGTTCACCGCACTAAATAAGTGGTCTTTAAACAGTTCGCAAAGACAGGAAATTTTGTCTAGAGAAATATATTCATCGACCATATCAATATTAGTACTCATCAAGATGATCGCTACATGAAAGCCTACTGTCGATCAACTGGACAACTTCGAGCAACGCGCTTGGAAGCAAATTAGGCTCAACAGATGCATGCGGCTTTTCAGTGGCATGCGATCAATGGTCATGGCAGTATCTTGTTTACAGATGAAAAAATTCCAAAATGAAAAATTTTTTTTAAGTTATCGCTTATTTATTGTATGCATTATTAAATAAAGTTAACGCCATGTGCAAAGAGTTGCATTTTTTGAACTGCCGGTTCTTGTAACAGAACTTATGGCAGGACACAGTAGATTATTGTAAGTTTCCACACAAATATTTACAGCTCTTAAGAATTTGTATGATACCGTTTGTGGACACCGTTACAATGTCTTGTTAAGTTTACAGATAAAACATGAAAATAAGGAACTTATGAATAAGTTGAGATAACAAAAGATTCGAAATTTGAATGCATTCTATTGTTTGGCAGAAGCTGTTAGTATGGTAATTAATTTATGGATACTATACATTCTCTTCTTGCGGCATTCAAGGCGTGGATACACAGGTGCTCACTGATACTCAGGTGACGGAGGTCTTTAGCAGAACTGAGAGATTTCCTCGGCAGCTCAGGTTGCACGGCAGATGTAGAAACATCGCTAGAAACGTCTTAATTTGTAAACTGTTTGAACCTTCTCAGGTGTAACCCCCCAGAAAGAGTTTCGCTTGGTTAAGTCTAGACATTTATAAACAGTACCGATTCATTACCAGTTTTCTTTCCACCGGAGCAAAGGTTTGATCTAATCTTATCGTTTTGGAAGCCGCTGGTTATATGTACAAAAAATCTGTAATTTCCAGGGCTTGAAAAGATATTTTATATTTTTCTCTTTGAGTAGTCTTTACTTTATATGTATATGTTAATGTAGTTAAAATAATCATTGTTTCATTTCCGATTTTTAAAACAAGAACTAAGCTCCGAAAATGTGTTGACTACTTCAAATTTACTAAGTTTTCTTTATAACCTGCTATGTTGTCCTTTATTTATTGATAACGTGTGCTTTACATATACTGGAAAATACACCCATTGAGTTACCAAAGCCTTAGGATTACAAAAAAGTATTATCATTTCAATGTCAGTCGAAAATAAGTGTGTTAACCGTTTGAATGCGTGGGCGTCAATTAGATTTTGCTGATTAAATTCACTTTTCCTCATTCCTCATTAAATACGAATACGCGTTTTTGCTTCAATATTCGTTTGCTACTTACAATTAATGCGTCAATATTTGTCCCTTGCTGCTTCGTCCTTAATTCAGGCAGTCTTCGCTTATTTAATCAGACGCTTAGCTAGGTAAACATCCTTAGCGTTTTTCTACGAATTCGGGCTGAATCCTAATTAGCGTATTTGATTTTTCACAATTAAGGCAACGCCCTGGAGGCTTAGCAATTTACTTTAAATGTCAAGAATGCTAATATTTTTCAAGTGAACTGTAAAGGTCGGAATAATTTCTTGAAGGTTAGCCAGCAAGCACTTCGGGGTTTGATATTAGCTTAATGCTATGAGTGCTTGCAATACAGGATTTAATTATTGCAATGCTTAATTGAAAGGTAATATTGCCACAAACATGCGGCTGAAAGCTTTCTAGACTACTCCTGAAAATAAATGTTCCTTTTAACATAGACAAGACGGAGCGTCAGTAACAACAACGAAGATTGAATTCTTACCTGGAAATGTCGAGCCGATTTTCAGAAATAGGAGACTGCTTTCAGGAAGAATTTTTTATGAAACCCCCAATGCGGTTACAATACTAATACTAAGTTTGATAATTCGACGGCATGAATTACATATGAAGAATCACTTATAGTTGAAAGGAGGAGGGGGATATTCCTAAATGGAAGCGCTTTACCTGAGCCAACATTAAGCTTATATGATGTCAAGTAAATTACAAGTAAGTGCCGAATAGAACTTAATGAAATGCCAATGTCTTTTTACTCACACGCAATTGCTTTTAGACTGGAAGATTGATAAAGTTGAACGAAATGTTATCTCGGTTGGTCCACGGCAGCATGAGCTCTGAGGCCGAGGTTTCAGGGTAAAACTTATAATAACACCTATCTTAACCACAATTCCCTCGTTTCAAGTAGAAAATGGCCTTTTTCCATCCCCAACTGCATTATCTCATGGTAGTTGTGTCCTAAACTTTTCGATTTTCAAGACTTCAGATGTTGCTCTAACAATCACTACTTTCCCCTGACATAAGGTGCTCCTTTAACAATCATTGTTTATACCAGCCTACCATATGGCTGAGGGGTTTTGGGGAGCTTTTGGTTCCTATTTTCCTGGATTGAGTCAGTCCATTACAATTGGATGTGAACAATTTAGCATAGAAAACACCTCCAAGTTTGCAGATCAGATTCTAAAAACGATATTTCATTCCGTGGGAGAGTTTTTTTTTAACTCGCGGGCTTTCATTCCTATGAAATATTTCTTAAAGCAACTCGATGACTTGGTACATTCAGTTTTTTCTTTCCTTGCTTGCAACTAGTATTAAAGGAACTGAGTCGCATGCAACTCTTGTTTTACTATCACCCAAGGCACATAAAATTCAAAGCGCCTATTCAAACTTCCGCTTCACCTTTGTTGTACGTGTCCTAACATATGGCCGCTATAGTTGAGGGAGAAAAAATTAATTTACATAAAAAATCAGCGCGGCTTTTCCTTTCTATATTGCATGCTTTAGGGCGCGCACGCAGGCATTTATTCTGAAGAGTCGCATAAACGCTGCATAATTGACAATCGCGTGCGCGCAAGCTGCTTTGCCGACTGACGTAGAACTTTTTTCCCCTTTCGCTGAAATATGCAAATGCACTTAACCCATTGATTGGCATTTGCACTGCGCGCTTTAATGTTCTACTTACTTCTAATTATGTTAATTACTTTTGTGCTGCTAAACAGTGGCGGCGAGCTCATACCAACAAAAACCAAACCAAAAACCATTAAATAGCTTTGATATTTCCTCTGGTTTTTATTGCGCAATATTAGCTGTTTTTAACGCACGTCTGAATTATATTAAGGGCTTTTGTTAAACTAACAACATTTGCATTTTTTAAATTTATTACGGAAAATACTGCAAAAGCATCATGTTAATTGTGTCTATTAAAGCCTAGTTCAGCGCTGCATATTTGAATATTTCCCACACCATTCAAGCTATATTACCGATATTTCCACAAGACGAATTATTTTGACACCCTTTCTGACGGCGTGAAAATTGGTGATATCGGATGATAACCACGTTCCCTGTAGAATGGTTTCATTAAAAACAATGAAAAGTGCTACAAATCAATGACTATATGCGTCAGAGACATTGAACTTAACATCTAAGGCGCAAGAGGGCTTTAAAAAGCCGATATCAAATTTGGACGATGGGCGTGGCACTGCCCGCTCTGGACCTATTCGACCAATTTAAACCAAAATTGGTACATAGGACGACAACCACGCCCACTGCTTGTATAACACATCTTTAAATTCCAAATATGTTTTTAAATTTTCGGAACACAAATCAAAGTTATACGTATAGTGACTTTAAGGTAAGCCGTATCAGGTATAAAAATTGTCCAAATCGGACCCAAACTATTCAAACCACTAGATACTAGAAACGTTGCCTAAAGCATATGTTTTACTTTTTACCTGAAATATCGGCCAACGCGAGAGTTATATTTATGAAATTCGGAGAAAATCCTTTCCTCATAATGGGTTGTATCCGATCCTATGGTTGACGTTTTGTACATCAACTCACTACATTAAACTTGGCTTCTTTGTTTAAGTTAATGTTAAATACATCTCATTTATGGATTATTTCAATATAGTAATTCTCGCTGACGGAAAAAAATATAGTTATAAATCCGGCTTTGATCCTTGCAATTTCAAGAGTGTGAAGTATTAGGTTATACCCAAACTTAGCCAATTCTCACTTGTTCACCGATGAGGATATCAAAATAAAATCTTTGTCTTTCAGCTGCCGCAACTATCGCTTAAAAATGATCAATTGTATTACGAATTTTCAAGGCCCGAGGTACCATTGGCCAAATGAAAGAGATTTCTTAAACGTTATGTAGTTTAGTGTTGTTTTTTAATGAAATTGATCTAGACTCCATATCTTTATGACTTTATATCGCTGAGTACTTACCTATTCTCTGGTGTCGTGTATTTAATATGCATATTAAGTCTAGCCTTTGGACTTTTTTATCTTATATACATATGTAATTTGAATTATGAAGGTTGGTTTTAATTAAAATACCGCGATCACGAAGTAAAATGCAATAACGAAGCTTAGTGAGTCTTTGACCTATTATATTAGTTAGTTAGATTGTAATCAATTCGAGTGACGAATATTTATTTTTTTTCTATTATACCGGGTTGTTCAATAAGTTTTGATTTTTTTTTCTGTGATTCAAAATACACTTTGTAATTCAGTAAATCTCCCAGAACATTAACGCACTTGCTCCAACGATCCTTCAATCTGTGGATCCCATCCCTGAAGTGAGAATCCGGAAGGTCTTCAAAGTACGCTTCAACAGCCGTTATGACATCTTCATTTCATGAAAATCGCTTGCCACGTATAAAGTTTTTGAGTTTCTGGAAACAAATGGAAGTCGCTGGGTGCCAAATCTGGTCAATAAGGTGGATGCTCGAACAATTCGAACTTTAGTTCATGGATTTCAGCGATTATCAAAATGTTCTTGTGACACGGAGCGTTGCCCTGATAAAAAAGGATTTTTTTATTCTACAAACCGGGTCTTTTTTTCAGGAATTTTTTCCTTCAACTGGTCCAAAAGGTTGGAATAGTATTCAGAATTAATTGTTTTACTAGTTTGCAAGTAATCCACAAAGAAAATTTTTCTCGTATTAGTTTGGCTTAAGGGCTTTAGTAGTTTTTTAACTGGCCATTCAGCGGATATATCATGTCCTCACATTGCCAGGAGATGTTCATTGGAAATTAATTTGGCGACAATAAGTAGACTGAGACTGCGGCTTCGTTTGAAGCAGAAGATCAATGATACCATCGAATAGGAGATCGTTTAAGAAAAAAATGAAAAAAAGCTAGATCGTTTAAAGTTTAGATAAAAGGGAACTTGTCTATTTGAACACACAAAACAGGGCCTTTAATGATGATTTGCCATCAGATAGTTATCTTTATAATTATTACTGCTTCTCATGATAAAAATATTAGTAACTGTAGTATTTACGTTTTGGATAAAAAACCAGCACGATCACAAAGGAGTATAGTTATACTCCTATTAAACTATTTAAAATTTCTTTATTTTATATTTGTTATTATAGGTTTATAGGTCGAGATAATTTCATTTTCTGTTTCGATTTATATATTGCAATTGTTGCTGTTGTGGCACTGTGGAATAATCTGTTTTTTTTTTTAATATGTTCTCCATTTAAATGGATCCCCATCAGATCTGTTTACTGTGTCGTATATTTCAAGAATCTCAATACATCTGTCTCAATCAGAGAAGAGGTAGAGAACTAAGAAATTCTTGAGATGGTGATATATGAGCGATCCTTTTATCCAGTGGCCAAACTGAAGCGTATCTTCCTTGTTAAAACGAGATTGTCAAGGCAAAAGTCTCTCTGAAGAAGCTCGTTAAATGAAATTATAGATAGACAAATATACTTGTCATTCAAGAAATAAGCGAAAAGGAAGTTTGAAAAATCTCTTAAAGCCGTTAAATAGTTATAAAATAATCATTGAAGAAGATTAACCAAAAATCCACTCCATCATTGGTCCGAAAAGAACCAAAGTTTGTTACGGAGCAAAATCTTAACTTATTTTTGTAAGCATTTCAAAGTTAGTTTGCACAAATTTACATTAAAAATACAATTTACTTAAATTTGTGGTAACAAAAATGTTGCACAGCTTTGCTGCTTTAAGGCAATTTATTTTAAAGTTTGGAGAAACAACTCTTTCCGAGCACTCTGCTATTCTGTATTACTTTACTCCAAATCATATGTTGTTGTAGTTTTTACTAGCTTTTTATTTTGCAGTTTTACTAACACTGTGGTGTCTTCAGCAGACAACCGATAGTACTCATACGCCCTGCACACAAGCAAGCAAATCAGCAAGCTAACCCATCAAATGCGTGAGCAAAAAGCCACTAAATAGATAGTCAAAAGGCGTCCTGTAAGTTTGAGGAACATTTTTGTTGTTGTTGCTTTTATTTTGTTGTAGTTTTTGCTGTCATGTTTTTGTCGTACATCGTATTACGGAGCTGTACTCTGCTGTAATGTTTGCCGAGTTGTTTATAAATTAAGCCAGCTGCCAATAAGGCGTGCCTCGACCATCATTCCAGCCAATTTGTTGTCGTCCAAAAAAGCACGAAACGGACCAGCAGGCGGTGGAGGGCAGGCAAGGAGGGCGGCAATATGGCAGCAGCTATCAATTTTAATTAAAATTATATTTTGAAAGCTGCAGTCGAGGCAAGCGGGCAACACGAGTAAAATACGAGCGATTTTATTGAAAAAGCAGAGTAATTTCTTCTTTCACTTTACAAATTTGGTGCTTGTTGTTGTATACGGGTTCGAAAAAATAAAAAAAAGAAAACACGACATTTGCTGCAACATACGCGTTCACTTGGTTTTCGCTCGAAAATTGTACTTTGCCCGTCATGTCGACAAAGAAAAGTGACTTGCAATCAAGGAACATGCAAGGATACCAAAGGACACGCAATTTACGCGCACACAAATGTAAAAAATTTCGAAAAATTTCCAATGAAACGCATGAAACTATAATATTTATTGAATTCGCTGGGAGTTCAAATAGATAGTGGCTAATAGAATTTTCGCATTTCATGGCAGGCATGTGACATGCGCTGAAATAATATTAATGTTCGGCATGCCGCTGCTGGCTGCTGCCAAGGCGTAGCGAATCGAATCGGATCGCTTTAATCAGTCGAAATAAATTTTAAGATCGGAATGTGCAGCGGCACACAGACACACATATATTTATTACACACACACACCTGCACATGTCGTGAGAAAAAGTCCTTGCTGCAGCGTGTGAAACGAAAACTTTTCTTCGCTCCGTGTCGCAATAAATATGTGTGTCATAATCATTATGTCCAAGATGGCTCAGCAAAGCAGAAATGCAGTAGATTTTTATGAAATCAGCAATTTGTACAAGAAAAATACTCGCATTTGCTCGGTGACAGGATATTAGAATTGCGTTCGGCGCGTTAGCTGCGAGAAATGCTTGGACAAATAGCGGGAAATTGCATGCGCTAGCAAATTGCCTGTGCTACCGAAAATCGTTTGTGCGGAATAAGAAGAATAGAAATGACTGGGAAAGAATTGCCTGCAGAAATAGATGTGAAGATGGAGTAGAAAAAATATTGGCAAGAAATTGTAAAAAATGTGTCTATATTTTTTGCTAGCGTTTTTTTTTTATTTTTTACAAATTTATTTATTTTTCTTTAATTAAGTTGTAAGTAAACGTATCTCGAATCAACTTTTGCGGCAAGAAAATTAACGGCGAAGTTTTTCCATATTCATATACTTTATTTCAAAAACTTTTAGATATCAATTCCAAACCATTGACCAGCAGCTTGAAATACTTCAAGAGAAATTATTGAATTTTCAAAGCTCATCCTTTTTGGTAGTCCCATTTGGACAACAAACTCTAGGTAATACAGCTGTTGGCGCTTAGCTCTTTGGTAATGGCGAGAGATGCCTGATTCTTATATTAGAATTCTTACTATCAATTGTCGTCAACAAATATTAATTAATTTCGCGAAAATTAAATTTTACTAAAACTTTGGCCGAACAATTAAGCAAATAGCAGCTGATAACGTACAGAGGTGCCACATTCATGAGGACTCCGACCCTGAAATCGTTGAAAGCGTCAACACCAGGGAAGAGCAGGCTTTGCTACGTTATCCGGGGGATGCCAAAAGTGCTATGTCGACAGTAAAAACGATGGCAAAACCGGTTAAAGAGGCGTTGAAAGCAAAAGTAACCTATGCGGCGCTGCTGAATGGCTTAGCTCCAAATGCAACCGAATGAAGGAAGAAGAGGAAATGTTGGATGAGGCTATGGTAAAAATGTAAGAAGACCAAATGTACTATGTGATGTCACATCCACGAATGCGAAATTCACAAACCAGAGTCCTTCATTACTGAATTGAACCAAATATTCCAAAGAAATGGAAAGCGGTAGAGCTGAAGCTGCTGAATGCGCTCTTTGCAAGATTGCATGGTGACACGCGTCCGCTTTTGCCAACTTTCGCCTTACTGCGATGGGTAAAGGAAGTGATTTCGGAACTTTAAAGCTTGTGGGATGACGCCGTTATGCAAATAGTGGACCGGAATTGCATTCCCTCAATTCCGTGGCGAAAGATCTTGTACCTCGAAGTAAATTAGGAAGATGCACTGCGTCCCTTCAGAAAATGTGCCACCGCCAGAAGTTGCGATGAAGCCATCCTACTTTTTTAACGGAGAGGTTAGTTTTTCAAGATAAAAAAGTGTGCTCTCTGTCAAAAGTATGCTCAATAATGTACAAAAGGTTCGAATAAAATTACTCAATTCATATTTCAGAAATATATTTCCAAAAAAAATTTTTTTTTTACCTACAAATCCTAACCATTCCCTTAAGTAATGCCGACGGTTTCTTAAAAATTAACGAAATGAAAGTTTGGAAAAAAAATATTTTACAGCAAATCGAAAAATTGTTTGGAATGCATAGAGATATACGCAAAATAATCAGAAAAAACAAAGATTGGAACATTTGCCAAGACCTTAGAAGGCAGTAGCTTTAAAATTTTATCTTTTCGAAACTTCTTGCTCGGTTTATTACCTCGTATTCATGAGCACACTAACTGTCAGTTAAATTTTCCTTTCAATTAAATATTTAATTTCAGACCAAGGACATAGCTACGACATAATATCACAATTTTATCTTTGAGCCACCAGAGACAGATTTAATAATAATAATGATTTACTTATGAAGGCTATTCATTTACTGTGAAGCTTAGTTATGATATTATATAATTATATATGTTATATGCTGCTTGCATGTAATTTAACAGCCACCAATGCTTTGCTATCTTATGACTTTTTATGCTTTCATATTTAGTTTTTTCGAATGTGTCTTTCGCCGGCAACAGAAAATCCATTTCACATTCCCCTTTTACATACTGTCTTTCAAACATTTAGTTTTTCTTTGCTTCTGGCATTCGTTGCATTTTCCTTTTCGTTAATTTCGCGACATGACCACTGTCACAAGATACCTCAAATCAAAGTTAACGGTGCACATTCCTCCATTACTCTCTCACACCGCAGCAGCTGCGGTACATATGTATATTCTCCTGCAGCCTTTGTGTTTTGCTGAAATTTGTTACTGCAATATGTTCTCACGTCCGCTGAACGTAAAACCCAGCTCCAACTGGTTGGCTTCCGAAATTATTTGCTCAAACAGGTTCGTGGTGTAACTTTCCGTCGCATTCAAAATATTTTTCCTTTTCAATCAGAGAGCTTTGAGGTGAATTTCTGTTCATATTTTTCAATTTCACGTTAGAATTTAGTTTTGTCAAACGCTTTTAGGTAAGGAAAAATGTTAAAATGTTGCAATGTTTTTGATTTAAAAAGTTTTTTTCATTAAATATTCATAAAATGTCACTCATACGTCACGTACTCCAATGTAAAAAAAGGAATAGAATGTTGCTCATGCGCCACGTGTTATGTAATTAATAACCACACAAATATGTATAAGCATCAGTATATGTATGCAGAAAAATCCGGATATAGGCACACAAAACCCACAGTCAAACATGTTGCTCATACGCCATGTAGTACCAATAATCAGTTGAAAGTGACAGAATTTAGAAATTAGAACTCACACTGCATTTCTCACTGAAAAATTACTTCTGAAATTTCCTATAGTAGCAATAATAGCATCAATCTGAAGTGCGGTTTCAAACTATAGCTATATGCTTACTTACACCTTTGAACGCCCTTAATTGCCACATTTGCCATATATTCAGGTTTTCATCACAAGTGAAGAAAAAAAAACTTTTTCGATGTATTACCATTTATCAACAAGCCCGGAAAATCAGTGACACAAATGGCAAATTGAAATGTTTAATTGTATTTCGGCTTAAATCAAATCCCGGCCAGTAATGTGATTGTGCATTTATCAATTGCCTACGCAACAAAAACCGTTAAGGACGGAAAAAAAACAATAAAAAGTTAGGACACAGTAATATATGGACTGCACATCATCTTTACTACGTGGCAAGAAAAAATGCTGATTCCCGCGCTCGATTGATGTATACGGATCTAATCCAGTAAACCAGCCAGTGGGATAAAGTAACTTAAACTAACATAACGTAACATAACATAATATAACATGCAAAACATATCATTACTCGTGGCATTCAATCTGGGGCAGCTCGGACACTAATAAAAATCTGTAATAAGAAAAATTCTCCAAAATTTGTGACTGCAGGCAGAGAGAAGGTTCTGGACCTCAACCAGACCTCAAACGGAATTGCTCCATTGATCTTAAACTGGAGCGTCCTTGACGATCACTCCTTCTCTGCTCATAGGTATATCGGGTTCAGACTAGTCAGAGAATGTTCGCCTAGAAAGTCTTTTAGAAACCTTTGAAATACAAACTGGGAAATGTGCTGCAAAAGGCTCAGACAAACTCTCCTACGCGTGCCGGGGGTAGCCCTATTGATCATTACCGACACGGTGGACGGTTGGGTCGAAGTCTTCAGCTCGGCATGTAAAACTGCACTGTACAGCACCAAAAGGCAAAGAGATCCCTCTCTGGTGAACTATAGAACTCTCAGAGCGCCTGTGACGTTTATTCAACAAGGCCAGTAGCAGAGAAAGAGAACTTCATGGAAAAGCTTTCGCGAAAAAGTTGAGGGCAATCATGAGTCCTCTAGATTCAGGCGTATTCTCTCAAAGAACCTCATCTCCCCGGTTTATCTTAAGAACGCAATTGGTGTAAGTGGATCCTGAGCAGTGAGGATACACTTCCGAAGCTCCTTGATGCTCACTACCCGAGCAACACGTCCTCTATTTCTCGAAGCGCTGCATGACGATTGCGCGATCAACTCGTTCAAACCTTTAAAGTCCTCGGACCCGGAGGCATCATACCACCGCAGCTGCAATAGGCTGTTATGGTGTCATGCAACTAGTTGGTACCTACCATATATATCATAGTCACATTCATCCCATGTTATGGCCAAGGACTTCAGGCCCATCAGTCTCACATCCTTCTTACTAAAAAATCAGCAGAGACTGATGGACTGATGGACTGGCGCATTCCGAAGCACCATTTATCGGAAGCGAATCATGCTTAATTTAAAAGCAAGCAGTGGATACTGCCCTGCATACTATCATCTCATGGCCTAAGGAGGCCATAAGGGTTAAGGAATTCGCTATTGGGACCTTCATTGAACCCGGTGGCTCCGCTGCCGAAAAAGGCAGAAATCCGTCTGCAACCAGCGGAAACAGTTGAAGATCCAAAAGCACAACTAACACTTTTGGTTTAGTGGGTAATCGCATATATATGTATATACATAAGTATAAGCGGAGTCGAAAAAGTATCAACGCCAAAAAAATTTAGCGGCAATAAAACCCCCACCCCCAGGGTCACTGTGAGTAAATTTGTAAGCCGCTTATGTGCTATGAGTCCACAAAAAATCATATGAACCTTAAATAAACGCAAAGGATCGTCGCTTAAATGGCCCTGTGCTGCTCTCCGTACGCACACACACATATATTTATTAGCGGTATTGCGTTGAAAAAGGCCACTCTACAGACATTATCACACATCCATGATCCATACTATACCATATACATTCACGCACATGCCCCCTGTACCCCCCGCCCCATGGCCAGGTCGTGGTAATAAAAATAAATCTTGGCGCTGCGATAATTCAGTGCCTGAAAAAGCGGCTAAGAGCCTGTAATAATGCACAGGCCAGCGCGCAAGTAGTCACTTGGAGCGCTAACAACTACATCAACAACAACAACACATTAACATACACGCGAACAGCAAAGACAAGCGTGCGCGCATTTTACAAAATTTCGCCGATGACAGCGCAGCTGTCGACTTACACTCAAACAAATGCACATATATGCAATATATATATACGTATATACGAGCACAGTTATGTACTCGTTTGTGAGTTTCCATAAATAATGTGTCACGTGCTGTGTGTGTATTGAGTGTGTCAAAAAAGTGCGGTGCGTTGGCAGTAAGCTAACCACCGCTGGCGGCATGGCCGAAGTCTCTGCGATGGAGAGTGGCGCCGAATGATAGATGATCGCTGAGTTCAATACAGCAACCGTAAAATTGTATTAAATAACAACAAAAATTTTGCAAAAAAGCGTACTAACGGAACCATTAAATTCACATATCCTGTTTTATGTTTTTGTCATTCTTTTTTTGCAGAAAAAGTAGTCAGCTCTGAAGGTAATATACTTTAGTAATACTTAGAGGTATTGTTATCGTAGCACTAAGGCTTTAAATTTATTAAAGTTTAGTTATTGCAGCAAACTACTAAAACTCTCCTAAAAGCTCAGAGAGAGAGAGAGATTTTTGTAGAAGGTTACATTGAAAAGAACACACTCGACTTGCGATGAGCTAAAACCGAAAGTTTAAGAAAATTCCACAGTAAGATCTCTAGAGCCATTAGAGCTATAACAAAAAAATCGGAAATCCCCCAAATACCATATTGACATAATGCTTATCCGATATTAAATTATACAAAAAATGTTATTTAAAAGTCAACTTAACAGCTTTAAATGACGATGACTGGTTTTATGTGTACCAAAGGAGACTCGTTTTCTCACGAAAATTTACAATAAAAATTATTATTTTAAATGTATAGTTTCATATCCTTTGATAGTATACACCACATTATAATCAAAGTCTGTCGATGGGCTGTGTAGTTTATCTCTTCGATCGACTGAAAACGGCTTCCTTAGTCAATACGAGTGGTTGATCGATGGTATTCATTGCGTTTTTATACT
>NC_052499.1:41069925-41116103 GCF_016617805.1 Bactrocera tryoni
AAAAGGATTTCAACGCAAAAGAACTGAGCACGCCCAGGTGTTGGTCCGGCCGAGGGTTATTTTTTTGAAGTGCGGCCGAAAGCCTCCAACGCAAAAAGGATTTCAACGCAAAAGAACTGAGCACGCCCAGGTGTTGGTCCGGCCGAGGGTTATTTTTTTGAAGCGCGGCCGAAAGCCTCCAACGCAAAAAGGATTTCAACGCAAAAGAACTGAGCACGCCCAGGTGGTGGTCCGGACGAGGGTTAAAACCAAAAAATCAATAGGGCAAGACAGAAGCAACAGTTGAAACAACCAAAATGTGTAAAAGATTTGGAAATTCCGTGTCATTTTCAGAAAGTCGACGGGAAACAATTTCTAGTTTCACTAAAAAAGTTCGGCAATCAATGTATAGTTTTGTTGGCAACTGTAGAGAACGTCCGCTTACTTGCAAAAAGTAGCATATGGATAATGGACGGCACATTCAAAGTTGTTCCATCCTTCATGAGGCAATTGTTTACAATCCATGGTCTCATAGGTACAAACACATGCAGTGAAATTGTACCGCTTGTTTATTGCATTATGACAGAGAAAAGTGAAAAATGCTATGACGAATTTTTGTATGAATTGATGAATTTCGCATGTAATAATAACATTTCCTTAAATCCGAAAATAATTTTAACCGATTTAGAAAAAGCCAGCGTCAAATCCTTTAAAAACTTTTTCCCAGACGTTAAATACAAAGGCTGTTTTTTCCATTTAGGCCAAATTATTTGGAGGCGTATACAAAAAGAAGGGCTTCAAAAGAAATATGGAAGAAATGAAGAGTTCTCTCTTAAAATTAGGCAACTAAAGGCTCTTGCTTTCGTACCTGCTGATGAAATACCATCTTACTACGAAGCATTGAAAAGTGATAATAAGGATTTTATGAAAATTGCTAAACTTTTTGAAGAATCTTATATATTTGGGAAACCCTTAAAAAATAAAAAGCTTAAAGCCCCAGTATATGCTCCAAATTATTGGTCAGTATTTGAAAACGTGATATATAACCTTCCGAGAACGCAAAATAATGTTGAGTCATGGCATCGGCCTCTTTCGTGCTTAGTTGGGCAATACCATGGAAATATATTCAATCTAATATCAAATTTGATTAAAGAACAAGTTTTGGTAGAAACCAAAATTCAAAAGATACTCACTGGTGAAAAACAAACTAAACGGCGACACCTGGAAAAAAGGGAGAGTTGCATTAAGGCAGTATTAATGGAAAGGCAAAACTATGTTCCTGAAGAATATTTAGTCAATATAGCTAAGAATCTTACTTTAATCTAATAAATAATTTTTTGGAAATATCATCTGAATAACTTATAAATAAATGAATTAAATCACTAAATTTATTGTTTCTGTTAAGTACCTTTTACCTTTTATGAAATTAGTTACGGGTAAATTTTAGAATAGCATCCCATGATTTCGGGGTTAAAATGGGTATGTACGGATAAAGGAGATCTTCCAGATCAAAAAAATATATATAAAGTTGCCGCTGACTTATGGTTTTTGAGATATTTGAATTTAAAGTTCAAAAATTCAACTAATTAAAACGCGTGTTTCTCCGATTTATAATTAATTTTACACTAACATTTTTAACTTTTATATACACTAATAATCCACTAATTCTTTTGTAACCATTTATTTTATATTAAATAGTGCAAACATAATTTTTATTCAATATTTAACTTTTGTTCAATTATTTTTGTTCACACAATAACAAAAAGGTTGCATTCTATCTAATAATCAGTGTTACATTACGTACATATTTTACAGAAGAACCAAAAGAAATAAAGAAAACAAATAATACCCAAATGACTAGAAATAAATAACACATTCGTTTTTCGCATAGAATTCTTCTTTTCGCGTTGAACTCCTTTTCGGGATGGCGGCCTTCGGACGCGCATTAAAAAAATTACCCTGGTCAGACCAAAACCTGGGCGTGCTCAGTTCTTTTGCGTTGAACTCCTTTTTGCGTTGGCGGCCTTCGGCCGCGCTTCAAAAAAATAACCCTCGTCCGGACCACCACCTGGGCGTGCTCAGTTCTTTTGCGTTGAAATCCTTTTGCTTTCGGCCGCACTTCAAAAAAATAACCGTCGGCCGGACCAACACCTGGGCGTGCTCAGTTCTTTTGCGTTGAAATCCTTTTTGCGTTGGAGGCTTTCGGCCGCGCTTCAAAAAAATAACCCTCGGCCGGACCAACACCTGGGCGTGCTCAGTTCTTTTGCGTTGAACTCCTTTTTGCGTTGGTGGCCTTTGGCCGCACTTCAAAAAAATAACCCTCGGCCGGACCAACACCTGGGCGTGCTCAGTTCTTTTGCGTTGAACTCCTTTTTGCGTTGGCGGCCTTCGGCCGCGCTTCAAAAAAATAACCCTCGGCCGGACCAACACCTGGGCGTGCTCAGTTCTTTTGCGTTGAAATCCTTATTTTTTATGGAGTTTGTACGATTTGTCGTTATTTTGATTTGTCGGTGTTCTGATTTGTCGGTATTTTGATATGTCGGCATTTTGAATTTCGGTATTTTAAGTGTATCCCGTTCCGCACAAATTGACTCACGACGGGATACACTTAAAATATCGAAATTCAAAATGCCGACACATCAAAATACCGACAAAATTTAAATATGCAGCCAAATCAAAATACCGACAAATCAAAATACCGACAAATCAAAACACCGACAAATCAAAACACCGACAAACCAAAATGCCGACATGTGAAAAATATTTTATCTTGTCCGCCCTTATTTCTATCGAAGCACAGAAAGAGAATTCTGCCGACTAAGGGTTATGATCCTGAGCGTGTTCGTGGCCGGAGGCCGAAGGCCGCAGGGCCTCGAACGAACAACGCCACCTTTTCATAATTCGTCGGTATTGTGATTTGTCGGTGTTTTGATTTGTCGGTATTTTGATTTGCCGGTATTTTTATTTGTCGGTGTTTTGATTTGTCGGTATTTTGAGTGTCGGGATTCTAAATTTCGAGATTTTGATTGTCGGCATTACGTTATACACCCACTCACGACCAAAAATTTCTCAGAAGCCAATATTCGGTTCGACGCTTGTGACCGATTATTTGACCAAAAATCACATTTTAACCATTAACCACTCGCCGTTTTCACCTGATATGACACCGTGCGACTTCTTCCTTTTCGGAAAAATGCATTTGCTCTTGAAAGGAAAGCGCTATGCAGACGTAGAGGCCATTCAAAAGGCTTGCACCGGCATACTGGCGGCCATACCGGCCAACGAGCTAAAACACTCATTCGACATGCTTTCGGACCGTGCAAAAAGCTGTATTGAAGCAGAAGGAGACTATTTTGAATAAAATAAATTAATTTTGCCGAAAAAACCATTTGTTCTGTTTTTTTTTTAAGTCCTTTTTACCTTGGAACACAACTTGTGTTAGTATGGGTCTGCATTGGCATGCAGATTTTTGGTTTGCGGTAATGAGACTTGCATAGCATACTATAATTAAAGTAGCATGTCACTTTAATCCAACATTTGTTAAGAATTTTACAAGGAAATATTCTCATTTAATTTTAAGGAAAATTTCGAAAGATTTTCTTAAGTGAATTTTAAATTTTGTGAAAATCAAATAAGTTGTTGCAATTCTAAGTACTTTGTTGCCTGTAAATGCTTATTTAAGAGCCGTCAGCGCAGCATTTTCCTGCCTAGGAAAAGAAGCGACAGAGGTTGGTGCTATGGTAAATTGCCAAAATGAAGGACTTTGATTATTTCGTAACCAGCATAGATTCCAGCAACAATCATGCAGATCAAGCGCAGAATAACTCTAACCAAAAGGTGCCGAACAAAAGTTAGAAGTCTGTTGTATAAGTCTCTTATCATTCGTGTCGAACCGAGATGATAAAGCAATTGAAGCATTCGAGAAAACAGTTCCCACACGGCCTTTGGAGCCGTCCGCTTGAGCAATGAATATCGGCGAAGATTAAAGCACGAATAGTATGAGTTCTACGGCGACATAGATATAACTAGTTAAGCGCTGAAAAATCCAATGAATGCGCTGGATTGTCCATGTTGTTCATATCGAAAGTGATATTCTAACAAAAACCTTCCTCGATTCAGGACTCATGGGTGAATCCCATGGTGGATAAACAAGGACGCGCCCGTAAAAGAAAGACCAACTGGATAGCGACCTATCTGCACTTGTGATGTACAACTGGCGTGGTCTCGGAAAGGATAGAGGTAAATGGCGAAGTTTTGTGTCCTCAGCCCAGATCAACCCACGGTTCGAGTGCCAAAGAACACGAAAATAATAGACTAATTGAAAGCCTCTTGAATTAAAAGTGTGACCAAGTATACAGATTGTCCGAGAGTGAATGCCATTTTTACGAGAGCTGCTATATACATATATTCTGGCCTAGGGGAACACTAAGTGTTGCCAGGTGCAATCTGGCATTTCCATTGGAAAGTATGACATTTTTATACTCTCGCAACAATGTTGCTAACGAGAGTATTATAGTTTTGTTCACATAACGGTTGTTTGTAAGTCCTAAAACTAAAAGAGTCAGAGGTAGGGTTATATATACCAAAGTGACCAGGGCGACGAGTAGAGTCGAAATCCGGATGTCTGTCTGTCCGTCCGTCCGTCTGTCCGTCCGTCCGTGCAAGCTGTAACTTTAGTAAAAATTGAGATATCATGATGAAACTTGGTACACGTATTCCTTGGCTCCATAAGAAGGTTAAGTTCGAAGATGGGCAAAATCGGCCAACTGCCACGCCCACAAAATGGCGGAAACCGAAAACCTATAAAGTGTCATAACTAAGCCATAAATAAAGATATTAAAGTGAAATTTGGCACAAAGGATCGCATTAGAGAGGGACATATTTGGAAGTAATCTTTTTGGAAAAGTGGGCGTGGCCCCGCCCCCTACTAAGTTTTTTGTACATATCTCGGAAACTATTATAGCTATGTCAACCAAAGTCTACAGAGTCATTTCCTTTAGGTCATTTCCATATACAGTTCAAAATGGAAGAAATCGATAATAACCACGCCCACCTCCCATACAAAGGTTATGTTGAAAATCACTAAAAGTGCGTTAACCGACTAACAAAAACGTCAGAAACACCAAATTTACGGAAGAAATGGCAGAAGGAAGCTGCACCCAGGCTTTTTTAAAATTGAAAATGGGCGTGGCGCCGCCCACTTATGGACCAAGAACCATATCTCAGGAGCTACTAGACCGATTTCAATGAAATTCGGTATATAATGTTTTCTTAACACCCTGATGACATGTACGAAATATGGCTGAAATCGGTTCACAAACTACGCCTTCTTCCAATATAACGCTATTTTGAATTCCATCTGATGCCTTCTCTGTTTAATATATACATTAGGAACCAATGATGATAGCGGAATAAAACTTTCCACAAATACGGCATTTGAAAAATATGTAAATGACGTATAATGAAATCTCGATTATCACTTTACCATGCGAGAGTATAAAATGTTCGGTGACACCCGAACTTAGTCCTTCCTTACTTGTTTAGCATAACATCACTCAGAACGTTTTGTCATTTAATCGTGAATTGTTTTATTTACAGGGAATTAAAAAATTCATCTTGGTCAAAAAATGGAATTAACTCGTGAACATTTTCGTGCCATAATTTTTCACAACTTTCGACGTGGATTATCACGACAAGAGTGCATCGATGAACTAAAATCTTTATATGGCTATGAAGCACCATCCTATAGCACTGTGAAAAACTGTTACAACGCATTCAATCGTGGCGACGCTCGTTCAAAGACGAATACCGTGAAGGTCGTCCAAAAACAGCCGTTATGCCAGAAAACATCGATGCCGTACGTGAACTGATAATGCAAGACATACCTTCAGATAGAGGCATGCCTATGCATTTCGCCCACCAGCATACATTCGATATTGCATGAACACCTGGCCGCAAAAAGGTTTGTTCTCGTATGATCCCGCACAATTTGACAATCGCTCGAAAAAAGGCTCGTGTACCAATCCACACGTAAGGAAATGCTGAAATAATACGATCGCGGTGCTTCAAAAGACGTTTATAAGATCGTCACAGGTGACGAATCATGGATCTATGCGTATGAGCCCGAAACAAAACAGCATAATTTCATCATACATGTATATTCCAGTATGAGAAGATTTTGCCATGGGCTTGGTGAGATTGGCAGGGCATCATTTACTATGAGCTGCTGCCCTACAGACCAACTTTTATTTCGGATCTGTACTGTCAGCAAATGGGCCGTCTGAAGCAGGCAATCTCCCAGAAGCCATGAAAATAGGAGCGGAATTGCGTTACATCAGGACAACGACTGGCCGGCGATACTGGCTCGCCACAAGCTCCGAAAGCTTAGGAGGGAGATAAACCCACCTTATAATTAGGACTTCAAACTAAATTATTTCTAATGGTTCCTGTCTATAACTAATGATTTCGCTGGTGAGAAATACTCTTTAAGAGAAGTTTTTAAAAGTGGACTGTCCCAGTCAATAAGAACGATTTTTTTTATTAAAGTGGCCTTATGAAATATTTGTATATATAACCTGAGTCGGATCTTTCTAACTATGCTAAATAAAAATTTCAATTTCATGCAAAAATAATGGATTTTTTTTACTACACCTTATATGTATTTACTATCTTACATATATATAAAAATGAATCGCAAAATGTGTTGGTAAGCGCATAACTCAAAAACGCCTGGACTAATTTTGCCAATTCTTTTTTTTTTATGTTAGTTGAGGCTCAAGGATGGTTTTTACGGCAAGAAAAATTTGAATAATTACCGGAAAGCCCCTAAAAACAGCCCTTTTCTTTTTCCCATACAAACGAATGAATGTTTGTTTGTTAGTAAGGCTAAGAGAACGGCTGCACCAATCTTGATGAAATTTTCAGAGGTTGTTCGTTGTGGATCAGGGAAGGTTTAGAAATAAACAAATTGGTATGCTTTTCGTGAGGAAAACTCGAAAAATTATAAAAAGTAACCTTTTTTCATACAAAAAAAATTTTTTCAACTTTTTTGTTTTATTTTCCAATTATTTGAATCATTCAAATTTGTCATTTGCTTTCTTTATTCTGGCTATTCAAAAAAAAATTATTGAAAGTTATTCAGTGAAAGTGTTATGCGTGTTTCGCCCACAAAGTGATCAATTACAGATTGAAATTTGTTATGATGCCACGAAGAGCGCTAATATCGGTCGGCGTTTTTTTTGGCATCAACATCCATTGGCAGCCCAAGGCACATTACCGAGTACTCTCATGATGCCATGACATATGTACGTGCGGAATTATTGATCGCGGTAAATCAGCAAGCGATCGTCACGATGTCACAGCACGATCTTTCAAACAACGCTTACTATGTTTGCTGGACTTTATCTCAAAACAACGTATGGTATATATGGTGCTGTTAGATGCTGGATATACTCTGTTAAGATGCAAAAGTTTGTCGCACACACACATTCTTCTTTAGATGGTGGATTGGTGATGGTGGTTACACCGGATCAAATTGATGAAATCATTTCTGCGGAAGTTCCTGATCCAGAGAAAGACCCAGTATTATACGAAGTGTTGGAAACCAATATGGTTCATGGACATTGCGGACACAACAAACCCTTTTCGGTTTGTATATCTGACAATATATGCACGAAACACTATTCACGTGCTTTTCTTTCAGAAACAAAAACTGGAAATGATGGATATCCACTCTATCGTCGTCGGCAGAACATTCAGCATTCAATTTAGAAGAGTGAATATCGAAGTTGACGACACTTGGATCGTAATATATTCAATACTATTGTTTAATTCACATTCAAAACTCATATCAATGTTGAGTATTGCAGTTTGGTGAAGCAACATGGAGGTTATTGGTCTTGAGCGATACGGTCGATAGTTGAACTGAAAAAAGCGCTTTGTAGGATATTTACTATTGAAATTCATGAACGTTTTCAACCCAGAGAATACAGTACAGCCAGTGGAAACACCGCCAGCAACAAAATTAACATAAACGAGTTTTTTCTTAACTTTTGTCAGGGATCCATTTGCGAGAACATTGCTCTATTCAGAAATAACTTGATATTATACATGAAATGCATCGTCGAAGGAATAGTTAGGCAGAAAGCAAGGCCAACCAGAGGATGGACATTCAGGTGTGTGTGAATTTACACAATCCACCGAAAAACGACGATTGCTTCTACCTTCGGTTGGTATTGATTAAAGTACGCGGTTCAAATTCATTTCAGTCGTTGCGTACTGTGAATAGTATGGTGTGTGCAAATTTTTGAGAAGCAAGCTAGCAATTACAATTGCTGGAATATGATAATCACTGGAATCAAACGATGGACGATGCCATAGCTACTTCGAATGCAAATGAAGTTCGCACACTTTTCGCGATGATCGACTTTTTGACATATCAGCCCTCAAATTCGCGTCAATTATGGAATACGAACAAAAATGGCATTGCCGAAGACATTTGACATCGTATCCGCTAAGAATTGGAAATGGCTCAATTCCGGTTGATACTTCCGGTGGTTTGATATCAATTCCATCTGCCGTTTATCAATTCACGAAAGATGAACTCAGGACGAATGTTCGGACATTGGATAAATTATAGTAACTACAATTCCTTAAGTGCACGCGCAATGTTAGCTGCCAAAAATACCGATGTTGTTGACTTAAACTGGAAGATTCAAAGTCAAATTCCGGGAGACTTGCGCTCATACAAATTGATCGATCGTGGAATTTCTAAATTCTTTGAATAGGCTTGGTATGCCACCGCATCATTTCCGTCTCAAAGTAGGATCTGTCGTTATTATGTTTCGCAATCTTCATGTGCCGAAACTGTGTAATGGAACCCGACTGATTGTGACGCTGCTATCGAATACAAGGAGGCAAAATGCTTGATTCTACGAATTTCTTAGAGTGAAAATTGAATTGAATTTGAGATGACAATCAAGAGAACACAAGGATAGTCGCATAGTGTGTGGCATAAATTTGGAAACGCCACGTTTTTCACATGGCCAGATAAACGAGGCGTGCTCACAAGTTGGAAAAACATCTTTCCTGTACACAGGAACAGAAACCAAAAAATGTTGTTATCAAGCTGCGTTACATTGAAAAAAAAATATGATAAATTCAACTTTAGTGTCATTTCAAAACACATAATTTCACGCAGAACAACGGCTGCGGGGCCAGCTAATATTCCATAAAAGTAATTTCCGAATAAATTTAAGACACCGTTCCTTAACTTACTTCTCCCCATTCGTTCAAAGGCATATGATGAATTTAGTTATGCTTTCTCCAGTCGATTATGCAATTAACTGCAAGAAAATATGCACCGCTGACCTACAGCTAATTACAAATGCATACAGCACTCCGTTTCTCCCCCTGAACTACTCTGCAAGGGATACGTTCTTGGCAGGTAACTAATTACTCCACATATAAGTAAGTATGTGTGTGTGTGTGTATAAGGAAAATCTGCGTGGAACATTAATGTGTAAAATGCGAGCGAAAATGAAGAGCGTAAGACATTCTGAGTTCCTTTGGCAAGGCAATTCTGCAAAGTTTTTTAGTGTTTTAGTTGAGAACCTAAGGCACAGCACACATAACGTGGGGTGAATCGGTGGGTGAGTGCTTGCATCTGGCAATGCGTGAGCTGTGATTGTCAGTTTGGAGGACGCGTAAAAGGTAAGTTGCAAGTTTTTGGCGCGTTTCTTGGGAAAAACTTTTAAGTATTTATGAATTTCGTTCGCTGGCGAAAAAGACGACAATGCATGTGCACATATATGTGAGTTTCTTCGCTTCTTCGGTGGTGAAGCTGTGGAGAAAGTGTCGAGAAACTTGTGCGAAAGGGAACCGCAACTTTGCATAATTTTCATGCCGCATGCCTCCTTGTCGTAATGGAAGTGTTTTCATTGAGCGGTAAGAATTTTGTGCGTAAATTAATTTTCTTTCTGTATGAGTTTTTGCACAATACTCTTAATTGCAGTTTAAGGGCATTTTAAAACCTTTGTATACTTTTGTATGAGTTCAAAGTAAATTAGTTATCATTGCTGTTCCATGTGAAATACTGCAAGAGAGAGACAAAAAGGATCGCTCAAATGCTTTTTTTTCGAATCGACCACAATCAACGAAATAAAGGCAAATTTTTGATATTTAAGTAGCAAAAAAGTTTGAATCCTAGTTATTAAGAAATGCATTATGTTCATGCAATTTTTATTGTAAGTAGATTCATACAAAATTTCTACATTTGTATGACCAGTTTAGAACACCATATTTCAACATACGCGATCAGATATATTGAGGAACTACTTATCAGTTAAAAGTTTGGAATATATACATTCAGTTAATCCAAGTAAGCTGATGGCAACCGTACTTAACCTCACTGTACCATATATTCCTTATTCTAATTGTGTTAGTTACAGATGTAGGGACGAAATACTGTTTCTCTTGCAGACACCTCTTTAAGGTATCTTTCCTTACTGAATTAAACTGCTAGTTGCATAGCGTCTAAAATTATATTGTGGAGAGACCAAAATTATTTAATTGAAATTGTAGCGAGAAATAATTAACAATGCCAACATTGAAGAGAAATATATTGATAAGAAAATATATAGAAATTATTAATAAACCACATTCCATTTAAAGAATTGCAAATATTCGGTTTAAAAATTCAAACGATTGCAGCAATTAATATAATGGGATGAAACTTTGCACGAATAATACCTTTAGATTATGCTACCTTATGATCAAAGCTTATCCAAATCCAACCAAAACTGTTCAAGCCCCTAGGTACCGAATATGTGGATCCCAGTATCTATAATTGGTTTTGAACAAAAATATCGAAAATTGTGTGAGGTATATAATTGAATTTCAGAGAGAATCCTTTGATGTCATTAGTAATTCTGTGTATCCAAAATGGGTTGAATCGGGTCAATACTGCCCTGAACCCAATTTACCTAATAAAAAGATTTTCGAACTTCCAGGTAACTTTATAACATATATTGGCCGATATTTGAATTATCTCAAAGAAAATAGATAAAATTACCCCATATGTATGTGGGAATATAGATCGGTGGCAACTCCGCCAACGAAGACGGGTAGGTGCGAAAGACAAAGAGAACAAAAGCCAAAGTCAGTCGTTAAACTGGTGTCATCGGCGGAAGGTGTTTCTTCAGTATTTCTGATCTAATATTTTCGGTAGTTTGTGAAGTTAAGTGCAATCCGAACGTTACTTTAATATAATCATTTTCAATGTCATTGCGAGCTGCAATTTTTATGCAAACTGTAATTAAAACTGTAATCAAAAACTATAATTAACAAACTGTAATTTGAATTAAAGTTAGCAATAAAGTGTAATTTTGGAACTGTGTGAAGTATTGTTTATTTAAATTGGAAGCGTGTTGTGGTGGCAAAATCCTACATGTATATGACAGGTAATTGTATGTGAGGTATCTTAATAAACCCAGGGAAAATTTTAAGGAAGTTAATAGATAATGATTTTCGTTTTCTAACAAATCTTATGCCGAATTTGTCGTTCATTGTATACGTTATGGTTGACGTTTATATATCTGAAAGTATTTTCTTGGCTTAATTTCTTGCAAGTTTTGAGAGTATAAAATGTTCAGTTGTATCTTAGGAAATAAAATAGTTTTTTTTTATACAAGGAATTGTTTTGATCGGTCAGTTGTATGTAACTATTTGTCATAGTGATCCGATGGGGTAAAAGAGCAATATCTCGTGAAAGCGTGACTGACGGACATGCCTAAATCAATTCAGCTCGTCACGCTGATCATATATGATATTTACATATATATTTTCTCCTACGTATCCTCCTGGGTATTACAAATTTCAACACAAACTTAATATACTATATTCAGAGTATAGTCGCACACTCAATATATGTACACATACAGTGGAACTTCTTTATAGTGAACTTCCCTACAATGAAGCTCTCCCTATAATGAAGTCATTTTGAAGACACAGCTTTTTGGTTCTACTTTCGGTGCATTTTTGTCTCCTTATAATGAATTTCTATATAGTGAAGTTTTCTATATAATGAACAAATTTTACTGCTTGAAAATCAAGCTTCATACGTTTTTGTCTCCGTATAGTGAATTTTTTCAAATATGCTTTCGGTTACACTCAATTATTTGTAACTGAGTATTCTCAGAAATGAACCAAATGTAGAAATGTAATACGGGGAATCCCAAAATGAAAATACATACATACATATGTACATTGTAGTAGGAGTTCAGTTGTGTTAAGAAATTGAAGTAAAAATGACGCATCGAAGCAGCATTTCAGTTGAAAAAAAGTTATTAATTATTAACAAAGTTAAAGAAGGGAAGGTACGAAAAAAAGATATTGCTAATCAGTTGGAAATACTTCCATTTTATTAAATATTCTAAAAAATATGGAAAGGATTTTGAAAAATGTAGAAGATGCGGCAATTAGCGTAGAACGCGGAAGGCTTCGAACTTGCCAGTTTGAAGATATTGATGAAGCAGTGCTGAAATGGATAGTCGTTGCACGTGCTAAGAATCTTCCTTTATCTGGAACAATATTGAAGCAAAAGGCCAAAGATTTTGCTGAAGCACTAGGACACCATGAATTTGAGGCAAGTACAGGTTGGTTAGATAAGTTCAAAAGACGCCATGGTATTGTTCAAAAAACGTTATGTGGAGAAAGTGCTGACGCCAACCTACAAAATCGCGAAGAATGGGTAATGAACGTTTTACTAAGGTTGGCTGAAAATTACAACGCAAACGACATCTTTATTGCCGATGAGACTGGATTGTTTTTCAAATACCTGCCAAATAAAACACTGACATTCAAAAATGAGCAATGCTTTGGGGGAAAACAAAGCAACGAGAGAATAACTGTCATGGTGGGAAGCAATCGGAAAGGCGAAGAATCCGAGGTGCTTTAAGGGAGTAAAATCGTTAGATGTCGATTATGAGTTTAACAAAAAAACATGGATGACCAGTGAGATTTTTACCAAATGGATTCTAAAGCTGGACAAAAAATTTGGTAAACAAGACAGGAAGGTCTTACTTTTTGTTGATAACTGCACTGCGCACCCTAGAGATGTAAAAGACAAGCTAAAAAACATTCAGCTTGCTTATTTTCCTCCCAACATGACTTCGTTACTGCAACCAATGGACCAAGGCATTTTCTACAACATGAAACAACATTACAGGAAACGTATTTTAACGAATATATTGGCTCAGATGGATGGGGGAACTTCTGTTTTTACCATAGACTTACTCCACGCTATTCGAAATTTAAGCACTGTATGGGATGTATATGTTAAACCAGAAACAATTGCCAACTGTTTTAGAAAGGCAGGATTTTCAAAAGATGCCATACAGAATCCATCTGAGCAATGGGATGAAGAAGACCTTTCAATAGCGGATTTTGCTGCTTTGCAGTCTTCATATGAAAAAGTGACAAATATCGAGGCATCATTTGAGGACTATGCCAATGTTGATATTGATGTGCCGACCTCGGAAAACCCGTCCGAGGAAGATATCATCAGCAGCGTTCTAGAAAGTCGCGGAGTTCCAGCTGTACCTGGTGAATATTTATTTTTGTTGTAACCAAACAAATATTTATGTAATCAACATAATTTCTTTTTTTTCCTTTTTAGGTATCGATGAAGTCGATTTGGACACTGAAGAAAAAATGGCAGATACTGATGAGGCATTACCTACATTAGGACAAGTTTCTTCTTCCATTAACTGTATTAGAACCTTTGTGGAGATGAAAGGTGACGTACCGATTAATGTTTTAACTAAAATGATTTGGAAGCTTTTGTTGAAAATGAAAAATAGAAGAATGTAATTCAAACTAAACTTTCTGGTTATTTCAAATAAAATTACAAAAGAAAAAAATGAATTTTCATATAAGTGAAGCGATTTTCAGGTCCCCTGCGAATTCACTATAAGGAAGTTCCACTGTAGTATATGTAGAGAAAATGTAAGTAAATACGTGAGATAAAGAGAGGGTGAGTGTAACTGCATAGGTTAGAGGATCGGAATGAAACAGATCCACGGACTGCATTGGGCAATGTGATGATATCAAACCAGTATAATGAATGTGCTTTTGAATTGCACTGCCGAGTTTACGTTTACAAATGGAAATTTTTGGTGACGCGAAAAGACGAAGGGACCGCGCAACAAAGTTTTTACCCTTAATTTTTTGGGCTTGGCTGTGATAGATGGGAACAAGAATTTAGCAATAAAATGCAATTGTTGATGGAATCTCGTTTGGATATTTCTTTAATGGCTTGTGTTTTCGAAAATTTGAATTTTATCATTTATTCTTCGCATATTACAAGTATATGCAAATATGCATAATGTAATAGAAATATTTTAGAAAATATTGAACAGGATAAAAATCAGCAAATTGAATTCTCCGGCATACGGCGTAAATGAAACGAACAATATTTTGAGAATATGAATATGGCTTGAGTTCCCCTCCCCCCTCCAAAAGTTAAGCATTTTTTCCAGTGAGCCACAAAAATCATAAAGTCAAAATAAAATGAGCAAACACCGTATTAATTTTATGGTGTGAAATAAATTTTGAAATATGTATCAAAAATAAAATTATAGTCTACAGTTACATATTTCTCAAATCAAGTACAAAATTATACAGTTCCCCCCTTAAAATTCTACTCTGCATCTACCCCTGTGACTGTTAGCGACATCTACTTCAAATATCACATCAAAATAATTATTCAACAAAGAAGTTACATTTAATTTTGTATGCGAGATCAAATTTCTGATGCCAAAACGTTCAGAACTTTGGAAAAGGCCTACAGTGATAATTGTTTGCCGCGAGCAAGTGTTTTTGATTGGTGTAAATCATTCAAAGGGGGTCAAGAAGGCGTTGACCACGAATCACGTCCAGGACTGTCATCAACATTTTATTGGCATCGTTGGAATATCGGGAATATCAGTGAAAACCATTTTGAAAGATAATTTGGGCCTAAGAAAAGTGAAGCATGATTGGTTCCCAAACCACTCAATATTTTCGAAAAACAACGCCGCGTTAATGTCTATGAAATAATACTTTCGACTATCACGATGTTGTGGAACTAGCGATGAGTATTGGATCTATTCTTATGACTTAAGAACAGACGATCAAACGGCCGAATATCTTTGGAAAGGTGAGCCCAAGCCGAAAAAACCACGTCAAATCAGCTAAAAAATAAAGTGTATGATGACAGTTTATCTCGGCAAAACGAATACAGCTGTGTAAATTGACGTTGATTGGGAAGGCGACTCCCTATCGTACGACTTCTTCAATCTACTGCTGGAGGAAATAACTCGAGCTGCAGAGTTGAATATAGAAGGTACAATCTTCTATAAGAAGATTGATATCATTGGCCTCAACAACCGCGCCGTTAGTTCTGCTTTCTCCAGACTTTATAAGGGAGCGCAGCAAATGGGTGAGGTAGTGAACGAGGCCAAGACAAAATATATTTGTTGACAATCATATCATCGTAGATAATCTTGGAGCCACCAACAATAGCAACAATGTCGGGGTCGAGGCCGACAGACTGAGTAGGCAATTGAGAAGTAATGGCCGCTCTTGACGAACAAATATCAAACTCTATAAGTTACTCATTATTCCCGTCCAGCTATGTGGTGTAGAGGCATGGACGATGACAACATCTGACCAGTCGACGTAAGAGTTTTCGAAGGAAAGGTTCTGCGGAAGATTTATAGTCTTTTGAATACAATATAGTCTTTTGAATGCGTTCGAATGGACGAAAATACTCCAGCTTTGAAAGTATTCGACGCAGTACCCGCGGGGGGAGAGGAAGACCACCACTCCTTTGGAAAGAGCAGATGGAGAAGCACTTGGCTATACTTGGAATCTAAAATTGACGCCAAACAGCGAAAAGAAAAAACGACTGGCGCACATGAGTTTTACGCAAAATTTTCAACCAATATCGTGCTGGAATCTGGATATTCCGCATGCTCAAACGTCCGCTCCAGGGAAACAGTTCAGAGACAACTGAAGAGAAAGTTAATAGCAACGCGCATTGAAGGATATTCCGGTAATTGACTTTAACAGCTGTTTTGAGGATTGGCAAAAACGTTGGCACAAATGTATTGGGGCCAAAGGGGATTACTTTCAGGGGAATGACCTAGATTTTGAAGAATAAATTAAGAATTTTAAAATTATGTACAAAGTGTGTATAGTATGACTTAGAAGACTCAGCCGTTGAGGTGTTTTCTGTTGTCCGCAACATTATTTAAACTCACGAAGTTTTACATATGGTCCCGAAGTTGTTTCAGAAAATCACTTTTTATTTCGCAACGGCGGAAAAGTAATATTCTATGATATTTACTCGCGTAAAATTGTTCATATTATTGCTACTGCAACAGCGCTTTTAACTAATTTAAAGTTTGAGAAAAGTTTTTGGGAGATCAAATAAAAAAATTGAGCTGGGGATTTAAATTTTGCAATCACAAATGTCTTTCAGCGACACTTTAAGTTTT
Organism: Bactrocera tryoni; assembly: GCF_016617805.1. Taxonomy (NCBI): domain Eukaryota; kingdom Metazoa; phylum Arthropoda; class Insecta; order Diptera; family Tephritidae; genus Bactrocera; species Bactrocera tryoni. The sequence continues at coordinate 41,086,443 of NC_052499.1, forward strand.
ATTCTGTACGTTAAGCGGTGCGTCTTCCGAAAATACTCAATGTGGTCTCAAATTGAATTTCGCACGACAATGTGCTACGCTCTCATTTTTATTCCTTTGAGGTGCTTTGCTTGTATTTTATTTCTTAATTTTATTTCATACACACACACACACACTTGGGCCTTTGGCGTTATGGCCTTCTAGCCGTCCTTGCACTGTTTCCCGTTATATAATTACTTTTGTTCTTGGGCCACTTTGACGGTTATTGGTGACTCTGCGTCACCGACGTGAAAAAGCTCACCTGACTTACATGCGATTAATTAAAATGCGACCATTTGGGGACGGTATCAAGCCGCTATTTACAGGTTTGAGGAAAGAGAAAGTAAAAACGCCGCGTTGCGGAGTGTGAAGTGTGCGAAAGGAGGAGCATGTGGAAGAGAATTGCGCTTGGCAGCCATTGCTTCTCATTGGATGCGGAGTTGCTTCGTGGAGGTTAGCTCGAAAAAGTGTACGTGCAATAAAGTTAAACACGTTTGTATGTGCTAAACATATTTTATAAGTCTAGTCTCTTTTGCTGCACTTCTGACGCCTTCGTTTCATCATCTTTTGTACATCGTCTTATCTATTAATTATATTTAAAAGTATTATCACGCTCACATGCTTATTAATAACTGAAATTGGCTTTCAGCTGGGTTGATTTATGTGAGTCTTGCCCCAAAGTTGCAGCATGTTAAGTCCTTAGCCACCTTAGTCTAACAAAGCAGCTCTTTGTAGGTGAGTGTATCACGCGTTTACATGGGTTCCCTTTCAGAGGTGTCAGGTCATGCCTTTATAAAATAATTATAAAAATATTTTATGCAAATGTCGTGCCTTTGTCTTTTCTTTTTGTTGTAATTCAAAAGTTGGTAATTGTATTCCTTGTTATCGTACAATACATTTACTTTTAAAATTTAAATATGATGGCCATGTGCTGCAGCTATAACTTATAAAGGCTCGAAGGAAATTTTCAAAATGCAAATAGTTACGAAATGATAGCGAAACAATGAGCTTCACGGTCTTTCTAGGTGTATAGGATTTAGACTGGTAACGAATTCCTAGAATCGCCGTTCTCCTGAAATGATTGGTTGAATTGGCAATCTCTTGTATGAAAATTATGCTGGGATTTTGTAATGTGTGCGAGTAAACAAGGATTAAGTTATACTTTGGCAAATTTTAAATGTTCAAAACCGGTTACATAACCGGTAACAGGTCTTCAATGTCAAAGAAAATTTACGATATTCGCAATTCTACGACATTAATGGAAAATATTTTTCTAATTATCTATTTTAGGCACAAAGATACACTGTCGTGATTAAAACACGCTTTGCAATTTTCATTGAGATAACTCAAATCTTGGCCGATATGTCCAGCATACAGCACGCGGATTCGAAAATCTTTATATTTATTTAATTACCTAGGGGCTTACAGGTTGCATTCTTTAAAGGAATTAAGAGTGAAAAATTTTATACCGTTATATTAACTACTAGAGGACCCGCCCACGCTTCACTGTGGCTGATACATATATAATACTACTACTACTATTTATATTCTATTAGTTGAATTATAACTATTAGTTAATGAGATATAGCATTTTTTTTAAGCAACTTGTATTATTTTACAAAGAAATGGATCATAAATAATTTCGTGTGTTAATAAATATTGTTTTTTGGGGGAAAATACTGTTGAATTTTGGCTTAGGGAAATCCGCCGTTGAAAAGATATTTGCTAAGCTGGAAACAGGCGAAATGAGCAAAGTAGGTGCCTCGCAAGTCCATAATCCAACAAAAACAACGACTAACTGATTCCGAGAAGTGTTTAAGTACTCTCAAATCGGAATAAAGCCGAAATTTTCGTCGGTGATAGAAACATAGCTCCATCATTTCCCACTTGAGTCCCATCGACAGTCATCCTAGTGGACTGCACATCAAAAGTCGGCTGGAAAAGTTATGACATCATTCTTTTGGGAGGCACGTGGTATAATACATACTCAACGACTGATTACTGAGCCAGTTATAATTTATTTCACTGCGTATTTTGTTGCAGTTCATTTCTTCTATCCCAAATACTTAGCAATTGTATTATTTTTAAGAAAAAAATGTTTAAAATTGAACGCATACATTCAAATGATTCCTACAAACATGAATTTTAAACTGTGTTATATGGGAAGTAGGCGTGGTTGTATTTCGATTTCGCCTACTTTAGCACTGTGACATAGGAATATGAGAAGAAGAAGAAAAGTTGGGTCGGGTCCCGTGATATGTGATTTCATCAAAAAGTGGGTAAGTAAGACCATAAGGTCTTATACCATCTCGAAGGTAAATTTTAAAGTCACTGGAGTATTAAGATATTGACCTATCACGATTTTAGTGGTTTTTAACAGTACCGTTGTATGGGGAGTGAACGGTGTTATCTACCGAGTTGAAGAGGAAGCGAGACGCATTTGCAGACAAAAAAAAGAGAGAAGCCGAAATGCGTGAGTACGAAGTTCTTGACAAGCTGGTCGACAGGGGTAATGCTCGAAAATTCTACGAAAAATGCGGCGGCTTACAGTTTCAAGAGGCATACTCTTTAGAACCCCGAAGGTGATCAAGACCAGAGCAGCTTAAATTATACTTCTCTTGTAGAACGCACCAAGGAGAAGCTGGTGATTCCCCCAATCGATGACGATGAGCAGACGTCCCATTGCCCGACCATGAAGAAGTTCATAGCTGTACCGCCTGAAGAACAACAAAGCGGCGGGGGCCGATGGATTACCGGCCGACTATTCCAAACGCACGGCGACGAAGAACTTATTGCATGCATCAGCTTCTTTTTGTAATATGGTCGGACGAAAGCATGCCCAACGGTGGATTTTAAGTGTGCTATGCCCAATCCATAAAAAAGGAGACCCCACAATCTGAACGCCAACTACCGTGGGATTAGCCTCCTCAACATCGCATATAAGGTTCTATCGAGCGTATTGTGTGAAAGATTAAAGCCCACCATCAACAAACTGATTGGACCTTATCAGCCATGCGCCAAATCTTGGAAAAGACCCGTGAAAGGAGAATCGACACACACCACCTCTTCGTCGATTCCAAAGCTGCTTTCGACAACACGAAAGGGAGCTGCCTTTATGCCGCGATGTCTGAATTTGGTATCCCCGCAAAACTAATACGGCTGTGTAAACTGACGTTGAACAACACGAAAAGCTCCGTCAGGATCGGGAAGGATCGGAAAGGACCTCTCCGAGCCGTTCGATACCAAACGAGGTTTCAGACAAGGCGATTCCCTATCGTGCGACTTCTTCAACCTGCTCCTGGAGAAAGTAGTTCGAGCTGCAGAACTAAACAGAGATGGTACCATCTTCTATAAGAGTGTACAGCTGCTGGCGTATGCCGACGATATTGATATCATCGGCCTCAACACCCGCGCCGTTAGTTCTGCTTTCTCCAGGCTGGACAAGGAAGCACGGAAAATGGGTCTGGCAGTGAACGAGGGCAAGACGAAATATCTCCTGTCATCAACAAACAGTCGTCGCACTCGCGACTTGGCTCTCACGTCACTGTTGACAGTCATAACTTTGAAGTTGTAGATAATTTCGTCTATTTAGGAACCAGCATTAACACCACCAACAATGTCAGCCTGGAAATCCAACGCAGGATTACTCTTGCCCAGCAGGTGCTACTTCGGACTGAGTAGGCAATTGAAAAGTAAAGTCCTCTCTCGACGACAAAAGCCAAACTCTATAAGTCGCTCATAATTCCCGTCCTGCTATATGGTGCAGAGGCTTGGACGATGACAACAACTGATGAGTCGACGTTGCGAGTTTTCGAGAGAAAAGTTCTGCGAAAGATTTATGGTCCTTTGCGCATTGGCCACGGCGAATATCGCATTCGATGGAACGATGAGCTGTACGAGATATACGACGAAATCGACATAGTTCAGCGAATTAAAAGACAGCGGCTACGCTGGCTAGGTCATGTTGTCCGGATGGACGAAACCACTCCAGCTCGGAAAGTATTCGACACAGTACCCTGCGGGGGAAGCAGAGGAAGAGGAAGACCTCCACTCCGTTGGAAGGACCAAGTGGAGAAGGACCTGGCTTCGCTTGGAATATCCAATTGGCGCCACGCAGCGAAAAGAAGAAACGACTGGCGCGCTGTTGTTAACTCGGCTATAATCGCGTAAGCGGTGTCTACGCAAATTAAGAGGAGAAGAAGAAGAAGAGAAGTTGGTTGATCTAGCTTTATTGGTTACGAGATATGTACATTCAACTAATTAATGGGCGGGGCCACGCCAACTTTTTCAAAAACTTTTGTCCACAGGCACTACGAACCCTTAAGTGATGCGATATTTTACTACGAAGATTGCTATAAAGAGTATTTTGGGCCATGCAGTAGGAACTTTTCCGCCGAGTTCTGGTTCAACTAGATTTAACTGGACGGAAAAAAGTCACAGGATCGTGCTAAATGTGCATTGCATTGCTAATAAAAAGACGACGAAAGACTCCCAAGAGCTGTAATAAATGTCAACAGCCAGTTTGAGATGAATATTCAACTAATACTGCACAATGCCTTAATTTTATAATTAACATTACAATTAACATTATATAAAGAACTGTAATAATAATTTATTTTAAATAAAAGTTGATTGAAAGCATAATTTGCTAATTAGAAAATGACTGAATTTCAATAATATAATTAGAAAAAACAGTAACATTCACTCACAATTGGCTAGACTTCGTGGTATATAACGACGATTCAGGAGCTTAAGGTGAATTAATTTTTTGTTTTGATGTTATTCGCTTTAATACATCGTGGTGCTACCCGGGACTAACATAAGGATTAAAAAGTCATAAAAGTCATACAAGAAAATGTATGGTCCAATTTTAACAATTTTTAAGTTGGCATACCTGAAAGGCACTTTGTACAAGCCATTTATAACTCCATATATACTGTTAAGTGGACAAAACTATTTATTATGTTCTGAAGGTTGCGAGGGTATCAAAAAAAAGTAACGAAATATGGGATGCATACGGATCGTTGGATGAACAATTTGTGTAGGAATATACCTTTTGAATATCGATTTCAGTTCCATTTCTGAATTTTACTACCGTATTATCTAAGGCTTCATTCAATAGACATTTTTCAATCAGTGGTAACAAGGTAACATTATTAGATGGTATAATTTTAAGAATGCGAACATCGAATAACGAAATTTAATTACGATCTTCCTTTGAGCATACAGCTTAAGCTGTACAAAGACTTTTTAATCACTCTCTCGGTAATATGTAAGTCTTAGCCTTGTATCTACGAATTATTTATGGTTGACAATCTTGTTGTTTCTTATATTAAGGATTGAGAACAGATCTTTTTGCAAGTTTTTTGCTATTACAAAGCTATATACTACTGTGATCAAATTGAAAGGTGAATTTTGTCCATTTCATCTCCTTCAAAGTAATCCTCTCCCGCTGCAATAAACTTATGCCATCGAATTTTCGATTCATCTATGCACTTGGACAAATCCTCCGTCGTAATGGCCATCAGAACCTTCTTCGATTCAGCTTTTATATCCTCAATTTAGTCAAAACGGTGTCCTCGGAGTAGTCATGTGAAATTGCTGAATAGCCAGAAGTTACACGAAGGTACATCAAGCGAAAGCGGTGGTTGCGGCACGATATTAGTTGAAAATGTGGCGAAATTATCACGCTCTTCTTTGTTCAATAAATTCAAACATAGTAAAAATCGAAGAATTCACTTTTAGAGCCTCACAAAACGACGCGTATTTAAATACTAATGAATATCTTGACGAGAATTTTAGCATAGATGTCACTAACAGTACTATTAACTTGACGATTCGAAAAACACGCGGAGTATAAATAAAAAATTCACCTTTTAATTTGATCACAGTAGTATACATGAAAAAATTATAAAAAGCTCCCCATAATTTTTTAATAATTGTGCAAATATTTTTGTTTTCATTATTTTTATTCAACTTCTATTAAAAATTATTTTTCACTCATCATTTCAATGTGTTATAATAGCATGTTTTTGAGCATTAAACCGCCAGATAATTTATGCACTGTTCTTGAGGAAAAAAATGCATTGATTCAGTAATTACTTGAAGCAGAATTGACTCAATGAGCGGGCTAATTTGGCAGCCAAAAATGTTGAAGTTGACGAAATTAACTTCCAAATACAATAGTTGTTACCAGGCGATGTGATGACTTTTAAATCAATCGATGCTGTTCTTAATGAAAATTAAAGTGCAAGTTTTCCAATTGAATTTTTAAATTCCTAGATATACCCGGAATGCCACCACATAATCTTTGATTAAAGAATGGTTCACCTATTTTTCTCCTGCGTAATTTGAGTACACCTCGATTATGAAATGGTGCGAGTTTGGCTATCAAAAAGAGCACCGAAAATATTCTTTAAGGAACCATATTGTCTGGAAAGTTTAAAGGTGAAGTGGTCCTGTTGCCACGTATTCCAACGCTCCCATCGGGTTCTACGATACCCTTCAGGAGGCTACAATTTCTAGTTCGTTTAGCTTTTGCAATGGCGATAAATAAATCTCAAGGCCAAATAATGTCCATTTGTGGTTTAGATTTGGAAACTTCATGTTTTTCTTGTGGGCAACTATATGTTGCATGTTCACGTGTAGGAAAGCCGTCGAATCTATTTGTGTTTGCTAAATACGGATTAACCAAAAATAATGTGCACCAATTTGTGCTAAATTAAATTAATATTAAAAGTATTGATAATTTAAAATATTGAATATTATTCTTAAAGATTTAAAACTATATGTTAGAAATTTAAATTAAAAACAAAAATATTTTTAAATTAACTCTTTTGTATTAACTCTTGCCAAATTCAATAGTCTGCAAATTTTGCTCGTTCGTATTAAAAGTACTTCCATTTCAAATTCCAATCCAGTGAATTCTTATACCAGCTTTAACGTTTTCATCTTCGTTTGCACATAAGAATATCGTTGTATTAAGGGGTAACTGTTCCCCATGAAGAGTTTACTACAATGTAATATAACAAAAAATTTAGTCACAGAAACGCATGACCGGGTCTGCTAGTATTTTTATAATTTTCCTCCTCAAAAATTAAGTGCACAGATTTAGAAATCTACAGAAAAATACATTTTAATTCAAATATTGATAATTACAGGTTACAAAGAACTCCTTACACGTCAAATAAGCTCGAAGAAATGCCAGAAATGGTAAAAAAGAAATTCGAAAACGATTTTAATGTTGTTCCTACTTCGAAAGCAGACATTATAATAATTATTACAACAAATTTTGATTTTACCTGTCTGTTTCTGATTGGAAAGCCTTTCATTGTTATTTTTTATGTTAAGACTCTGAATACATCTATTACAATATTTCTATTCGCAAAACGTGTTTCTGTGAGTGGTGCAAGCCGAAAATGCAGCGTTCGTTAGAGCAGAGGTACGTGATTAAATTCGTGTGAACTTGGTAAATCTGCAACAGAGACGTTTGATATAATCAAGCAGGCTTAACTAGATGTTGTTTTAGCAAGAAGTGGTGTGTTTTGGTGGCACCTTTTTGGAGGGCCGAGAAGAGGTCATTGATGAATGAGCAAATCCAAAGTAAATACGATGCTCATTGTCTTTTTTGACATCAAAGGCGTCGTCCACCATGATTTTGTTCCTCCTGGACAAACCGTCAACGCAAGTTTTACGTGGAAATCTTCAAGAGACTCAAACGAAGGGTCAATCGGGTCCGAGAAGACATCGCAGCCGATTGGAAGTTGCACCACGACAACGCGCGGGCTCACACCGCCTTTCTTGTGAACAGCTACCTAACCAAAGCCGGCATCTCAACGTTTCCGCAGCCGCCCTACAGCTCAGATGTGATCCCCTCGGAATTTTTTTTGTTTCCTTGCCTGAAAAGGCTGATGAAAGGCAAGTAATTTTAGACGACAGAGGGAAGCCAAGCAGCATGCACCTCGGCTCTCAAGGCTATTCCGGAAATGCTTTCCGTGACGCCTTCAATGATTGGAACTCGCGCTGGCAGCGCTGCGTCGACGCAGAATTAGCCTATTTTGTTTTTTTTTTTAAGAATTCTAACGAAGGGTTCGTTAAATTTTTTTAAATCTTCTCAGTCTTATTACTTTCCGGACAAAACCTGTATATGTATGAAAATCGTTTACTGAAGTAAACTGATTGGATACAACAAGAAGACTCAATGGAAATAAGAAACCCGTAGTGTAACTTTAAATTGGCCACTAAAGTCACCAGACGTCAATTAAATAGAGAATATTTGGGCTTTATTGAAAGCCTACTCCGACATACCTGGAGATCGCTTCCGCTGGAATATGCGGAAAATTTAATTGCAAGCTGCCATGAAAATTATCAAGCTATAATAGACCTTGCAAATGATTGGACCATGTATTGAAGAAATGTCAGCTACAATAAAACGATGAATTTTCTATAATTACATAAATTTGCCCAATAAACGCCACCTACACTGTTTTTAATGCACTGTATATGTATGTGTACTACGTAGAGTCAATACATACATATATGCCAAACAGTAGACTCTGTCATAGACAAGTTTATGATTATCATTCTGTGTATAAGGCGTTCAAATGTCGGTTGCATAAAATTGAGGAATTCAAGAAAAGTCTTTCTAAGAGTTCCCATCTATCGTAGGAAGTGCAAAATATTCCAATAAAAGCTACACAACAAATTCCCCAAGACCTTCTGAGTTCAAGTCAGCATAAGATAGTCGCATAGAAGTAACCAATCATCAGCACAGAAGTACTATAACTGAACTCCTTTTATGATTTTAATACACTGAAAAAATTCAAGTCAAGCATTCTTCTTTTGAGCAAATATTAAATATTAAAATGTGCAAATGAAAGCAATTTTTTTTAGTTACTTTGAATGAAAATGGCTAACAATTGCTTCGAAACTGAATCACTGAAACTTACAAAATGCGAAAGAAGAGCTTACAAAATTTAAAAAAAGTAAAGTAACTAAATCAAGCGATCAACAGATAAAATGCTCCGTGCACACATTCACATACAACACAAAAACCTGATATGTCTGAGTAACGCTATACTGCAACTAACAACTTGTGATCAGAAGCGAATATGCCACTACATACATAAACATGTGTGCACAATGTGCATGTATAATGCTTTTATATACATAAGTATGTGTTTACCTTTGATGGCACAGCCCATTTGCAATCATAAATAATTCCAAGCTTACTTACAAGACAGCAAAGAAGCTGATATTATGCGAAAAGCGAAGAGCAGTAGAAAAGCGAAATGAACCGAGGAAACTGGAAATTCGCTCAAGAAATGTACGCATCAATATGTGAATATGCGAACAAAATACATATCTGTAAGGAATCGATGCTTATATTGTATAACGACATATATATAATATATAAACATATGTGCTCTCAGATATTCAGTGTCATGTTGCAGTTAGTTCACTCAGCTGTTGTTGAGTGGGCTGGCGAAAGGGCAAATTACGCTTTGAAATCCACTGGCTAACAGGTGAACACATAATCGACAAATCGTCTATTTTTATATTTACGGGGCATATGCCCTATAGAAAACCTTAAGGAAATAATTTACAGGCTATAGCCTTGTAGGAAAACTTATGGAAATATTCATGAAGGGAATAAAAAATAGGGATATAAACAGGATATAAAGAAGTGTAAAATGATGATGGTAAGATATCTTTATGAAATTAAAAAAAAATCATGTTTCTCTGATAACAATGTGGTTTGGTGCGAAAAATGGACTAAATGTGCGATGTTTTATTAAATTTTAGCGAACATGTTTTCTTGAACGTTTGTCGTTTAATATGAATGGAATCGGTCCAGAACTTGGTTTAGCCGTCATTTCCACAATATAAAGATTTTACTCCTGCGGTAGAATTTTCCACAGCACTGGACTAAGCGAAAATATGAAGTGCGTTTCAATGTTCTTTTTGAATCTAGCGCCATCTATATGTCGACTGGTGCGTTAGAATCTGCTATTTCTAACGATTGTCCAGTGAGAATTTCATGATATTTCGTCTATTGGAAATGAAGTTATTGCGTTTTAAGTGTCAGTATGTTTGTGTTATTGATGCGAAAATGAGCTTCGAACAAAGAGCCAACATTAAATTTTGTTTCAAAATTGGAAAACTTTTACCGAAACGTTTCAATTGATGAATCGAGCTTATGGCGACGATTGCCTATCCGGTAGCAAAGTGCCCGAGTGGTGTCAATGTTTTCAAAGTAGTCGTGAGGACATAAATGATGATCAACATGTGGGCCAATCAAAATCCGTGATCACCGGAAATTCCTTCGAAACTGTGCGTGAATCAAAAATCAGCCGAAATCATCATTGAAATTCATGGAAATGGAATTGAACATCTCCAAAAAATCGATTTATCGCAATTTGGCCGAACATTTGGGCTTACGAAAGGTGTGTGCACGGTTTGTTCCGCACAAATTGATAGACGACCAAAAATTGCTCACAATCCAACATTCGAAGGACATCATTGTGACCGATTATTTGACCAAAAATCACATTTTAACCATTAACCACTCCCTGTAATCACCTGATATGGTACCGTGCGACTTCTTCCTTATCGGAAAAATGCAGACGTAGCGGCCATTCAAAAGGCTTGCACCGGCATATTGGTGGCCATACCGGCCAACGAGCTAAAACACTCATTCGACATGCTTTTGGACTGTGCAAAAAGCTGTATTGAAGCAGAAGGAGACTATTTTGAATAAAATAAATTGATTTTGCCGAAAATACCATTCGTTCTGTTTCTCTTTTAAAGTCCTGTTTTCTTTGGAATGCACCTTGTATGTATTAAATTTTCTTATGATCCATCGTATAAGCTGATGAAATAACGGATAGGTTTGTGATACGTCGATAAAGGAATACCGAATTCATATGACATACAAAGTTTAGTTAAGGCTTGAAAACATTATGCCGGCAGAGTATTTCTGCTACAAAAAAGATAAATGATATATTATAAAGATAATTTCACAAATATTAAAATGCCTTACGTGAAATGAAAAATTAATTGCTAACACCACGATTAGTTGGAAAAGTTATTAAAATGTTATAGCACGAGAGCAAAAAACTTAACTGTAAACTTTTCTTTGATCTACTTCTCTCTTTATCTTCCCAGAAAGGTATATTGTGAGGAACATCTCTCATTCGTTATACTACTTAGTCTACATATATACCTCTCACCGAAGCAATAACAAGCCGACTTCATTATTTAAAATTTCTTTGAATTAGATAATTATTTAACTACGCTTTAATCATATTCATATGACGCCTTTTCTGTTGAATCGCTTTAAAAGAGATGTTGAGATCTTTTATCTTTCTGCATCTTTTTTATCGATTCGGCTAGTACGCGCCGTTTATAGGGTCCATTCCGGATCAAATCAGGCCAGTTCTTTAGTTTTCTCATCTCGATCTGCAATTCGTATAGTTGATCACACACGAGCTACTCCAAGAGCAGTATAAAATAACCAAAATGAATGGACATGGAGGTTGAGATAGAGTGACGCCGCAATGGTTATTTCGAAATAGCTTAAATACATTATTTTCCTCGAAGGATCACAGAAAATTATCACTTTAACCTTCTTTACGCATATTCCAAGTTGTCACTAAAGTAAAGAGCTATTTATGACATAATTATGCTTACCATAAATTATGAAATTGAACATACATATTTATATACTATATATTTCATTGTTTTGCAAATGCCTAATGCTCCTCTTAAATTGATTTTGGCAAGGATTGGGGAGAACAAAGCTCCACACATTACTAAACGCTTGAACAAATGATGTGAAGTGGATCATGCAATCTCTTAAGACCACAATGTCTATTATTTCTAAAAATCTAATTTGATAAAAACTCTGATTTTTTCCATCCTAGTTGGCGAAATTCTTTCAATATAAAACATTGGAAACCCTTTAAGAAATGCCGTTTTAAACGTTTGCATACTCGTAAAGATAATGTACAAATATCTCATCATTCTCCGTGCATTCTGCCGATGTCTATTCACCAACTGTTTTACCGACTTAGTTTCTAAAATGATAGTTGGTAATTTATTTGGCATATAATGAGTGATTCAAGTAGAATTATTTTTTTATTTATTTTTATTCATTATTGGATAAAATTCGACCGAATAGACTACGTCCAGCTCGCAGTGAAAAAATATAGCAGCCGTAGCTGAGAGTGTACACGAAGACTGTGGAAAGTCGACTCAGCGCCGTTCGCAGCAGCTCGGACTGACGTATGGAACAGCTTGGCGTAGTTTACGTCGAGATCTTAAATTGAAAGCGTCCAAATACAGCTTGTGCAAGAAATCAAGCCGCTCTACCTTTCTAAGCGACATCGCTTCACTCTATGGGCTCTTGAAAAGTTCCAAGAAGATCCGACGTTTCGAGCAAAATTTTGTTCATCGATGAGGCCCATTTCAGGGTCAATTGGTTTGTATACAAATAAAATTGCCGCATTTGAGACGAAGAACAATCTGAGGAGATTCAAGAATTGCTTTTTCATATAGAAAAACTACGGTCTGGAGTGATTTGTGGGTCGGTTGAATCATTGGCCAATATTTCTTCAAAAACGACATGATAACCGGCTAATTAATGCCTGGAATTAAAGCTCGTGATCTCGGCGACAGTTGGTTTCAACAACACGGCGCCACTTTACACACGTCACATCAATCAATGGGTTTCATGAAAGAACACTTTGGTGAGCGGATAATTTCAGGCTTTGGACCGGTTGATTAGACACCAAGATCTTTTGATGTCAAACAGTTAAACGTTTTCCTGTAGGAATATGTAAAGCATAAGGTCTTTGCGGAAATACTCGAACGAGTCATCGAGAATTGGACTCAACGGATCTGAGATAACATTTGAAAAAGCTAATCTTCAAAAAATAAATGCCAAAGAATGTTCCTTCGAATGATATTAAACATTCCCCATTAAATTTGAAATTTCTTTATTTTTTCTTTAAAAAAGTTGGGGACCCCGAAATGGATCACCCTTTATTATTATCTATTCTTATACTATAAGGAATTCTCTTGTGAAAGGTATTGACGGTGCATCCGAAGTTAACTGTTTTCTTGTTCTTAGTAAGAGTTCGCTATCATCGCCATCTATCGGCATGTTATTATTCTACAGATCAGCGAGGGATTAGGCAGATCATAGACCCAATAGGTATCGATTTATTTCCATTGTAATAAGCAAGAGCAAGCAGTATCTACGCCAATAAAGGAAAAGGAAAAGCAGAAGGAGTAAGAAGTAAGCAGCAAGAATTGATTGGACAAAGTTAGAATACTTTAATGTTTCCTATATCAACTCAAAAATACATACGAGACTGTTGTAACTGAGGAAAACCTTATTGACTACCAAAGTAAAGGGGGACTGCATTCTCTAAATTCCTTTGCGTTCAATATACGCACACATGCTTGCATCACGCACTCAAACATTTGTTCCATACTTTGCTTACTATCCGTGTGCTTTTCTTTAAATTGACAGATCTCCAAGTATTTTACCTAAGCACAACAACAAAAGTAAACACATCTTTTTATTTGTTGCGTGCAGTGTTGGTGATGGCTCATCCTTCGTCCATTCGTTATTTCATTCTTTTCAGCAGCGCTACGCTCTTTTCCATATGCACACATGCATATCCTCAGGTAAATTTACAACTTTTCAGTTTTCTGATCAAATTTATTTGCAGCATTAGGTTTTTTGTTCTCTTTGCTATTGCTTCTGCTTGATTTTGATTGAATGTCCTTCCAGTAGCAACGCATCCATCACTCAGTGGCTGCACTGAAATGTTTCTAATCTTCTACAGCAATACTATCGTTGTTGTTGTTGTGTCATACCATGTATTATTTGCAAGCTTGTAAGCGTACAAGGAGCATATGCTGTTGCACTATCACCTGCTGCCAGTTCCTGCTGTCGCTCTGGCGCAGAAAGTGTTGCCATTGTTGCTATTTTGTTGTCGTTGTTGTTACATTTTTTGTTTAGTTTTATTTTGTGCGTTATCAATTTAACATAGCTGAAGCACAGATATACTAAATCTTTCCACATGCATGTATGTGTGCGTTTTTGTCTGTGTGTGGCAACTCCTTGCTTTATTGTCTTATTAAATTGATTTTTGCTTTGTTTCATCAAAGCAGTGATTGCTAACGAAAGCAAATAGTTTGACGCATTTACCGACATTTTTTGTTTTTTTGTTCTGGAATAGTATATAAGCAGAATCTGCTGATTATATTTAATATTTACAATTTAGTAAGAAATAATTTTCTTTCTTTCAAATAAGAAATTTTGTATGGGATGAAGGTTAGCTTTTCGGCAAGAAAATGTGGCTCTATGTTAGTAAGTAAATCAAAGTCTGTTAAGGTATACTAACGATAGATTTAAAAAAGAAATTATTCTAGAGCTTACCATCTGCCCCATTATTAGCACCATATGAGTTAGACGATTTTTTGAATTTTTTTCTTTCACACCAACAGTTGATTTGCTATCTAACATTGATCTTATCTGGCTGGCTAAAGTTGTAGACGTTATACTTGATAAAATAACTGAGATGAGGAGATTGCGAGACTGGGATTCTAAACCAGTTTTGAACTCCTGTTAAAGAGTTATTCTCTCACAAAGGGATAGTTACAGTTCCAACTGCTGTGGTAAGTTGGTAGTACACTGGATATTTATTATCTGTCCCTTACTAATAATTGGTGTTAGCGTTAGCCAAGACTGTCCAGCTCCCGCAAGTTTTAGTTGAAAGAATGGATACTCAAAACACGCTTCAGATCTTGAACTATCACCAAAGCAGTGAGTAGTACAAAATTAATTTGGGGCAGTGTAGATACTGGACAGATCAAAGGCTTCTTCAAAACTAAAAAAAAATATTAACTTCTATTGCATAATGGCTCGAATACCTGTCACAAATAAAGAAGTTTCCATATAAGAACTTATTTTTAGTCTTTAAGTGTATAAGGTAACGTTATGTTATAGTGGTCCGATATCAGCGGTGCCGACAAATAAACAGCAGCTTATATCTAAAAATCTAAGAGGTTAGGCATATATAAAAGACAGACGAACATCTCCACCAGATGTAATACACTTAAGCTCGAAACACTTTTCATAAGCACTTTTTGGGATAGCCTTAAGCTTCTTTAGCGATTTACGTTTCATCTCTTTGATCGACTGAAGTTTGTAGAACAAGAAAAAATCGCACCAAGCCAAATCTGGTGAATTCAGTGGTTGTTCGATGGTATTCATTGCGTTTTGGCTTTCAATTCGGTCACTTGGCTCGATGCGATGATTCAATATCATCGTGTAAAATCCATTACACTGGCCTACAAAAACAAAATTTTGGTTTGGTGCAGCTCTGTGCGCATCAGTAGTCGATATAGTAGGTAGGATGAACCACATTCCCGCTACTAGATTTTTTTCTTCTTTCTTATAAACAAGAGCTGATATGGAAAATGTGACTTGTTTTCTGGTATCAACTCACAAAATACATCCAAAATCAGGTATAAAATCTTAGGCACCAAAATGAGTGTAGGCCAGTGTTAATTGTTCTTCCACAATTCCAACAGTTTTCGACGGATGCTCTGAGGCAAACGCCTCAGTATGGCCAAAATAGAACTCCTTGTTGACCGTCTGTCCTCCCGGAATGAATTCATAAAGCACCAAATCACGAATAACGAAAAAAACAATGAGCATCACTTTGATTTTTGAGCGGCTTTGGCGTGGTTTGATTGCTGACTTCTTTGACTTCAAATTCATAAACCCATATCTCATTGGCAGTTCAAAGACACCTTTTATGGTGCTCTTTAAAACAAAAAAAATCAGGTTTATCGGGACTAGTCGAGCAGGAACGTATTTCACACTCAATATATCCACCAAAATAATTCGAATGGACTTGCGAGAAAGATCGAGATCTCTTGCCATCTCTTTAAAACTTTCCTGATGATTTCCGAGCACCTATATAATGACGCAACAAAAGACGATGCAGAACACGTATTCTTTAAATGTGTGCCAACGCAACGGGAACGCACTGCCGTAGAAGACCTGGTTGGCCTATTAAATGTGAACAATTTAGTTGGTGTCATACTGAAGAGCAAAAAAACAAATGGCGATTATCCCGAAATACGCAGCAATTTTGCTACGCCGAAAAAAGCGGGATTCTCTTAATGAGAAAGCTAGAGCACCATCTTGAGATAATGCAAACGGGGTTTTAGGAAAGACGACCGTTCCTTAAAGGGGGGTTTTTCCTGATCTGCAAAAAAAAAGAAAACCAACAAGAGCATAGTTTTGAAAAATATTCTCTGCTTGTTGTCTTATTATCTATAAGTGACGAAAAATTGTCTTCTACACAAGAGAGAGACTTAAGATTCTAAATTTAATATAATCGGTCTTATAAAACGTAAGCCGATGTTGGAAAGCTTGGCGAATCAAAGGCAGGCTTTATTGTGTTGTATGGTCTTCATGTTGCAGTTTTCGGAGTTAACTTTTTTCTCCAGAAAGTTCTGGGTAATTGTAAACGGTCTTGTCGATCAAATGTTGTACAACATAGAATAGTTTGGAGTGCTGAATTGATTTAAAGTAAAATTTTTATTAACTTGGACTTCGAAATGAGATGAGCGAGCGAGAAGGTCAATGAGGCAGTACAGTTATTATGCTATTTTGAAAGACATTTCACAATTAATTCATTAAAAATTAGAAACAAACATACACAAATATATTTATTAATAAAAGTTTTCCAACCCACTAAAAGCATCTGATAATGCTACTTATCGCCGCCAATACTGTTTACGCCAACTAACTAAGTGTAAATATTGTACACAAGCGTCTCCATTGCAGTCCCAGCGGGAGTATACGCCAACTCCTCAAGCGGCTTCGCTCGAAATACAGTGGCGTGTGGCAGCGTAAAGTGCGAAGTGCGGAGCAGCTGCGGCAGCAACTGAAATATGCGTGAATGCACTTTGTGCGGATACTTACAATCGATTCCCTGGGTGCCGATGCGATTGCAAGCGGAGCGAGTGCTGCCAAAGGATTGCAGTTGAGTGGCTGAGCTGCTGAAAAGTAGCAAACGGCATTGGAGAAACTGCAATAACAACAACAAAGCATTGACAAAAGATTGAGCATAAACCAAAGAACTAGCAAAGCGTTGCCACTTTTATTGCTGCCACGCCCTTGAATATGTCTGTGTGTGAGCGCAATACTGTTGATTTAGTTTTTTCGCTGCTACATGTTGTTGCTATTATTATACCCTGAACAGGGGCTTGCACGAAAGTTGTGACAACCAAAAGGATTCGTTCGAGACCTTATAAATTAACACTGACCGATCAGAATAAATATCTGGTATGTATAACTTGCTTATTTGACGAAGTAACTTCAAGAAATTTGGCTCAGATTCTCAGAGCATCGCTATAATTTACGAAGAAATTATTTAGATCGCATTACCATAGCTGCCACACAAACTGACTGATCAGACTGAAGTCCTTGTGTGGCAAAGTCTTTCATTTGACGAGGTATCTTCACGAAATTTGACCTAAATTATTATTTCAGGTATCTCTGCAATCGTCGAACACGTTATTAATATCGGACCACTATAGCATATAGCTACCATATAAACTGACCGATCAAAATCAAGAAAAATATTTTGTATACCTTTAAAGCTATAAGAAAGGCACGTGTGAAGGGTATTATTGCTTCGGTGGTGCTTTTTCTTGTTTTTGTTGTGTATTTGCTTACATTACTCTTTCGACATTTTGTTCGGTCGCATAGCGGCTCCCTCAGGGTTGGAACGCGCGTTTGCTCCAAAAAGTCATGCTGTTCAGGCGATAGTGCCACCCGCGCCTGCACACACACACATACACATATGTACATTGATTCATTGTTTCTATTTGCTGTGAGGTGCATATGTGACGCTCACACTTAAGTGCATACATGCATATACACATACATACTACTATACATAGATACATGTATAAACGCATAAAATGTAAAAGTCTCAATTATTCTCCCAGCGGGATTTTTTCCTTTTAATACAAAGTTTTATCATCAACAAGAAGCTCATAAAATATGTTTTCATCTTCCTGTACAGCACAGCAGCAGGAGCAGCACTGGCGTTCCGTTACCAGCAGCGCCACCGCCGCAGCCGCATCGCCATATTTTCTTTGCGCGCATCATTTGCCCCCGGCATGGCCGGCAGCTATAGCTGCCGCTTAAGCATCTACTGCTTGGCAGGTTCCTCGTTCGTCCGCAGTTCTCTGCTCTGCGCCTTCGCCTCTTTATTTCTGCGCTTTGTGCTATTTTCATTGCTTCAGTTTCGACGTCCTGCGGATGCTCCTAGCAGCAGATTTACTTTTTCGGTTAATTTAATTTTTTTTGCATTTCTACTTTTTGTAGAAATATTCCCTTGTCCCGTGGTTTTTTCGTTTTGCTCTTTTCGGCAGATTTCTCCCTCTCGCCTTTGCCGTTGTGCGCTCATTCGCTTGTTTCTTACTACAGCTCATTCGTTTAAGCCATTTTACAGCAATTTTGCTTATAGCCAATTTAGTGGTTGCACAGTTATGCCAAAGCCAATGTTGCCAGCAATCGCCAGCGGGTGCTGCCACGGGCCATTTAAGCTGCTGTTGTTGCTGCTACATATTGTAGCTTCTTTCAATTTACTTACCTGTGCTGATGCAATTTTCTTTGTTAGCGTTTGGCGTGTTCGCCATTTTGTTTTTGTGGTTGACATATAAAAACAACGACTAAGCTATTGCTCCTCTGTGTAAATATAAAATTTACTT
Organism: Bactrocera tryoni; assembly: GCF_016617805.1. Classification (NCBI taxonomy): domain Eukaryota; kingdom Metazoa; phylum Arthropoda; class Insecta; order Diptera; family Tephritidae; genus Bactrocera; species Bactrocera tryoni. The sequence continues at coordinate 41,105,274 of NC_052499.1, forward strand.
TAGAATAAGGCGAAAACAACAACAAAACAAGGATATCAACCATTGATTGACGAAATTTTATGGTTAAAACTTTGCAAAGAACTGATATTTAAAGCGGATATGTGAATTCTGCCCTATTTAATATAAAAAGGCGTTCTTTTAGCAGCTAAATTGTTCGATTTTTATTGTTTATTATTGTTATTTTTTGATCGTGGGAATTCTGATCCCACATTCATGGAGAGCATTAAAACTGCCGATTAGACAAGGTTTTGGAGTTTGATATGCAAACCAGTAAACAATCATCGGAATGGAGGGGAAAAAACGAGACGAAACCACTCCAAAGTTGGTCAAAAACAAGGTGATGCTCATTGTTTTTTCGATATTCGTGATTTGGTGCATCATGAATTTGGAGAGACTGACGGTCAACAAAGAGTTGGATGTGAGAACATTTGTCGAAAACGACTCAATTGTGGAAAAATAAGACTTTACATGATGACGGTGGACCGTCGCATCGAGCCACGATTGTGACTGAATTTAAAGCCAAAACGCAATGACTACTATCGATAAACAACCTTATTCCCCAAATTTGGTTTATTTGATTATTTCTTGTTCGCCATATTGAAATTGCCGTTCCGTGGAACACGTTTTTAGTCGATCGAAGAGATAAACCAAAATTCGCCGAAAAAGCTGAATGCCATTCCAAAAAGTGCTTATGAAAAGTGTTTTGACAGCTGAAAAAATCGTTGGCATAAGTGTATTACATTTGGTGGGGATTACTTCGAAGCGGCAAAATGAATATTGATCAATAATTAGATATTTTGCGTTTTATTTGCAATTTGTCACAATGTATTTTATGTTTTAGAAATTATTTCGATTTCATTAATAAATTTCAGCCCGAGAAGCCCAATTTTCGTCCACTTTTTGCAGCAAATGGAGCCGTATATCAGAAATAACGCACTATTTTGTTAGAGACAAATGTCGTCCACTTAAACATACTTCAATACGGGCACAAAAAGTCATTAATATTGGCTCTATAGATTTCTCCATTGACTGTAACATTGTGGCACCAAGCAGTGACTTTTTGAGAACAAACCAAGAACTTAACGCAAAAGCTTTCATGAAGTGGGTGGACACAGCCGCAATTGTTGCTCGCGTTGGCGGATGGACTCATTCGGGTCTGCTTCGGTACTCTGCTTCACAGAATAGTGTACTCTACGGCGTCTCTGAGAATGATTATTATTCACTAGAATAAAACCATCAATGATTGTACGAATTACCGAATATTGGAAGTAGCGGGCGATGTGTAGTGCACGATTGCAAGCGCTGATCCGATGTAAGTCAGTTTAGCATGAATTGGTAAATCAAATTGAGTATATGTAAATCAAGTACAGCTGTCAAAAAGACTAACTCAGATAAAAGTATTGCCTCATTGAAAACCATATGTCTAAAACACATTTAGGGGAAAATGAAAGGAAATGTTTTCTTAATCTTAGGAAGAGATACATATCCCTCGTCAGATATTTCTTGAACTAAGATCTAGTTTAAGATCCTTTCAAGCATTGTAATACTGTCTCAATCTTAGGAAATTGACAATTAATCTGATATTGATCCTCTAGAAATGAACCGAAAACCTTCATCGAAAGTCTTTGTTTCCCTCCAAAAGTTTTACATCTCCAAAACGTATACGATCCTTTAAAACAACATGAATCAATATCAGTTATATACCATATATTCTATACTCAACTGGGAAGGAACTTAACACAGCCTTTTAATATTAGGCTAGATATCAAATAGGTCGATTGATTGCAGACATTCTTACTTAAATCCATATTGTGGTAGTTATTTTGTTAACAAAAAATGTGGATATGGAAAGGCAAGCATTACAAACTTAATACTGACATAAACATCGTTCAGTGAGTCAAAACATAACACTGCATGGTATGAATGGAGCTACACCTTCCCTTAGAATTTAATTAGCAAATTGGCGGGAGCAATAATTGTTGTTATTGACTCGACTGAATTAGCTTAGGCGTTTATAGCGTTTCAGTGAAAAACTGGCTTAACAATTGGTGACCTAAATCACGTGAATATCCGTTATTTTTGTTGGATCGAACCAGTAGAAAACTTACAATCGACGCCTTATGGGGTTACATGGGTTTCACAGCTTCAAAAAATCGAAAATTATTTTGACTTTTTAATTCTATAATATCTCTAGAATATCGTCCAAAATTTTCAAGTTGATCCGACTAATAGTTTCGGAGATACAGCCTTGAGAACTTGTGCGTTCGAGGTTAGATAGGCCAAGTGCGCCGTCTTTAAACGCGTTTTTCTCAAAACTACGTTTTCAAAGTCGGCTGTCAAGATTTCTCGCGAACTACTCAACCGATCTTGATGAAATTGTACACAGGTCTTCGAGATATGATTTACAAGGTCTTGAACGAAGGATTTTTTTTAATTACAACTATTTAAGAAATCGAGAAATTTTCATCGAAATTTGCATTTTTTTATAAAAACGTCTGCCAAAAATCCAATTTTAATTTTTTTCCTAGTTTATTGTCTTTACTAAAACACGTATTTTTTATTTTTATTTCAGATGATCCTGAAAGAAGTTCTGCTGACAACGCGGATGCACCTTTTTTCCGAGGGACTGCCGGAAATGGCGTCGTAATGACTGCGATTTTGATATTTTTTTTGAAAATTTTACAAAATGTTTATTAAATAGGCGTCTTTAAAGTAAAAAAAAAATCATTTAAATATTTCATTTTTTTATGTAAAAAAATTATTGAAAAAGGCCGTTTTTTGCCTGAGGAAACCCATGTAACCCCTTATAGAGAGATAAGGCATTGTTAGAAAAAGTAGTATGAAATATGAGTGACAGAACGGGTCTTATGAAAACGCTGTAACACTGTGCGTATGTATGTTCCAAATTCTATTTAAGGACTAATCAGAAAAAATTGGTTAAGATATGAATTTGATGTGAGAAATGAAGAACGTGGAATACCGCCAAAAAAAGTATGAAGACGTGGAACTGCAAGTAATTTAGGATGAAGAAGATACTGAGTCGAAAGCAAATGGCAGTCATGTGAAAAATGGCTGCCCCATGAACTGAATGAAAGGCGAATGGAAAACGAAAAAAACCTCTGAAAGTTTGCTTCAAAGACAAAGAAAACAAATCAGTTTTGTATCGAATTGTCACTGGCGATGGAAAATGGATTTATTTAAAGAATATTAAACGAACCAGAACATGGGGTAATCCGCAACCATCAACATTGCCTGCAAAAACAGATCGATTCGGTAAGAAGACAATGTGCTGTTTGGTGAGATCAAAAGGGTGTGTTATATCATGAATATCACTAACCGCTACAGACAACAAATGATCAATTTGAACTATGCATTGATCGAAAAATGACCTGAATGGACCAGAAGACACGCCAAAGTAATTTTGTTACACGACAATGCACCTGCACATAACGAAAATCTGCTCAGAATACAATCAAAGTACTTCGCTGGGAGCTGCAATTCCATTATTTCAACGCCGTATTCACTAGGTTTAGGTCGTTCCGAATACCATTTGTTTTCTTCGATAGCGCACGCATTGGCTGAGCAGCACTTCAATTCCTAAGTAGAAGTCGAAAATTGGGTGTCTGATTGGTTTGCTTCAAAAGAAGAAATTTTCTATTGGTATAGTATTTACAAATTGCCACAAAAGTGGTCAAAACGCATAAAAACCATTGGCAATACATTTTTTTTACTTTCCCATTCAAAATTAGTGTTTCAATTTCACAAAAACACTCATTTCATTCCGGTACACCGGTATATGTTTATTTATAGAATTGCATGAAAATAAGTCCTCAAGAATATCTGAGCATTGTCCAAATTAAACAAAAAGGCTTTGAGCAAAGCGTGGGTTTTAAATATAGTGCACAAGTTGTGTAGTGAGCATTTAAGACAGTGGTAAACGGTAAAAGTAGTCATTTAAAGTCTGTTGTGACAATTATTTAAGCAGAAGCGAAAAGGAGAGTTCGCTCATTTATATTCGATGCCGCTTGATCAATATTACGGAGTCCTCTTAGTTAGGAGTTATTCAACTCATTGGTTTAGTTTCACTTGTTTCACCCTTTCACCTTTCTCAGAGTGTAAAGACCGAAGTCTTCAAGGCATAAAACGTGAACGGAAACTTGTTCTGCTATGTGCTGAATAAGGCAACAAACATTAATTTTGCAAAATACATAAATAAACCGAATAAATAAAGTCATGCAATTGCCTACTTTCCGACCTCAGGGCACACCAGTGTCCTGAGGGCAGTTTGTCAAAGAGTCAACTCGATGTCTGGCAAGTAAAACAATTGAGTGCTTAGCACACAATATTCGCAAAGCGCATGAGCTCCGCCCCCTTCCGCGCTCAGTAAAAAAGGCACACAACGCACCACAGCGCATAATTCACCCACTTAATTTATTATTTATTAAAGTAAATTTTCATAGAAGAGCACAAAGCGTACATTTCGCTGTCGCCTTATGGCTTTCACAGATTTTATGGCGTACAAAATAGCTCGTAGAATGGCAATAGCTACGAAATCAGCTGCTAGCGGGGTAATGGGCTGCCGCACGCTGGAAAAAGTTGTATGCCTTTGTTATTTGCAAATTGACAATTTGTTGCGGCGCAACCGTGTCTTCTGCTCGCCAAGCTTTCCGCTCACTTGCCCACACGTCCCCACCGACGCATTAACAGCTTCGGTTTATATATTTTCTTTTAATATGCGTGATTGTGCGCATGTGTATGTGTGAGGGTTTCAAGTGAAGTGGCATTTTTTATGTTACTCATACGCCAGGTTGTGCCCAGCTGCTGGAACGAGTGGTAGTGTGAGCGTTTTTTGTTGTTGTTGTGTGCGATATATGCGGTTATTTTTCACATTTTTAGATCTTTGTTGTAAGTGTGCTTCTTTCCGTGTTATCTTCTCCCCGTTAACGGACCGCAGCGTGAGTTGTGCGTGCTGCGTGCTGCGCGCTGCGTTCTCGCTTCTTTGCTATTCGCTATTAGGCACTTTTTGCATATTTAATCAATCATTTGGGAGGTAAACAGAATTTATTATCACTCAAACTTGTTGTTTCTTTTCAGTCAGCTATTTGCTGAGATTTTATTATTATTGGATTGTTTTCGTGCTCTTGCTGTACTTAAACATTTCCGCAGAGATACATTTTTCTTGAAGTTTTCTTTTTATTTGGGATTCGCATGCCTTTTCGTGGAGTTAATAAATGACGGTATGGAAAAAATAATTTTGTTGCGGTTGTTTGGAGCTTAAATGCTTGTCATTTCTTCCAGCATTTACGACCACTTTGGAAGTTTTATGCCAATAAAGGTTAGTTGTAGTTCGGTGAGCTATCTCTGGTCTTGGTTTTATTGCGTAAAATATATAGACATCATTTGATATAGGAATTCAACTTCGTAGCAGCAAATCTATTGAAACTTGTAAATAAAAAAAATATTTTTGGGGTTTTCTTGCTAGTTATTTATTTGTACGTTTTCTTTTTATTTTCTAAATTCGTCTGTCTATCCGTCTATCTGTCTGTCTGCTTGTTCGCGACATAGTTGCTCACCTTTTTTCTTTCCAAGAAACTGTTAACTTATCGGAATCGCCGACATTGCGTCACTATAGCATATATAAATACTTTCAGACCTAAGTTAAACTAACCGCACCGTGTTACAAGTCAGTAAGAACGATGGTAAAAATCCAAGAATGGGCTTCGAATTGCTTCCGCGTCCACCATATTCTGCAGATATGGCCCCCAGCGACCTTTTTTTGTCTCAAAAGAATGCTCGTGGGGAAGAAATTTTCGTTCAATGAAAAGGTGATCGCCGAAACTGAGGCCTATTTTGAAGCAAAGGACAAATCTTACTTCGAAATTGGTATCGGAAAATAGGAAGGTAGCTATAATCAGCGCATCATCATTGAAGGGAACTATGTTGAATAATAAAAGCGAACTTCGCCATAAAATGTGTTTTACTGTGGTAGGAAGGGGACTTTCCTTGACCTATTAAATGGATGGATTCCGCCCGGCGCCGTCTATTAAAATTCAAAAGGAACCAAATACAAATTAATTTATTGATGAACTTTACCAGAAGCACAGGCTGGTCCAAAGAGGACATAATAGAGTGAGGTCCATTTATAGTTGTCTTTAATTTGACAGGCATTGGAGAATAGTGACTTCTAGAAACGATCAAAATGGAAGAGCTCTCGGTGCGCACATGTCCACTGACGATGCGCTCTTTCCATACTATTGAAGAATTTTTTCTCTAAAAAACTAAGTACATAACCTATTTCAAGTTTATGTTTTGAAGATCTATAAAAATTATTTTGGGATATTAATGAACCTCTTCATTTTGGTGAAAATGCATTTGATGCCACTATTAATGAATCAAACGGCGTCAAATCGCACGACCAAGACGGCGTTCACGTTCCCTAAACGTTGTTTTCAATAAATCGGTTGTGACATTCGCTGTGTGGCTAGTGGCGCCGTCCTGTTGGAACCACATACTCTCCAAGTCCATAATATCCAATTCGGGCCAAAAATATTCGGTTATCATTGAGAGATTCCCGTTCACAGCAACGTGCCGGTCTTGATCATCACGGATGAAATACGAACCAATAACGCCGCCAACCCATAAACCGCACCAAATCGTCTTTGTTTTTGGGTGACTCATGGAGTACGTGTGGCATATTTTGCTTAATGATGAACCCATTCAGCCAGAAATGAGCCTCGTTGCTGAAGATGATTTTTCGATGAAAATCCGGTTCATTTTCAAGTTGCTGTTCAGCCCAATTCACGAACATACGACGATTCTGGTGGTCAAGCAGCTTCGGTTTTTGCGTCAATTTGATCATGAAAGACTTGAAAGAAGAAACGTCCCAGAGATGCCCAACGTTTGAGAAAGTTAAGGTTGAGGCCACTGATTCCGAATTTTGGTAGTGAAATTTAATAATTTCGAGTCGTTGTTAGAATGTATATTTTTCCATGATGAAATCGCAAACCTTACTGTAGAGAAATATCGAAAGAGCGGGGAAAAATATGGCGTCGTTTGCTGTCCCTATCGGTCTAGTTTTGTAGCGTCCCTATTGAAAAACTCGTTATTTTAATTTTTGACAGTAATTTTTCAATTCAGCCATTTATTACGTTAAATTTGGTCTAAAATGGGTAAAAGAAGACTTGGTAGCATTGAAGAAAGCGCTTGCATCATTTAATGAAATACCCACAAAAGCTTTGCTACCGTATTCAATTCGGTATCTTTGTTTTTTCTTTCACATGCAAACTTTTTTATAGGAGAACAATGCAGAAGAGAGAAATTGAGATTGTTGATGATGATGTTTCCAACAGCTTTTCAGTAGGATAAAATTAAGGTAACATATTCAAAAAGCAAGATCTTGTCACTTGAGGTATTTGCACGCCATTAACTTGAACCCATTATACAATCACTCATCCATTTTAATGAACTGTTAAGCATGAGCTACTCTCCGTATGTTGGAATTCCTTTGTGTGATGGATACTACAAGATTGCAGATTGTGGCATTTGAGAAGAGGTAAAAAGTTACATTTCTATCTTTTGATAAAGTGACTATATACTAGTGTCTACTCCTTTTTTCAATATGCACGAATATGCAAGAATTCATGAAAGAATAGTAGAAATAGAGGCGTCCTTGTATAGTGGAAGCATATATGCCTTGCTGATTTTGAATAAAAATGAACGAAACAAGTAAGGAAGGCTAATTTTCGTTCGAACATTTCTATTACATCTATATATATCTATTAAACTATGTCCATATTAAAAAGTAGTTAATTAACTTAGGTTTTATGGATATCTTATATATTGATCGATATACTTGCTGATCAAATTTGAACCGAACATAGGTACAACCTTTTTTATGATTGTGTGCAGTTCGGCCTCTATGTCACGGCAAAGGAATCGTTGTAACTGTTACGGAAGTGCTTGGGGAGTTTTTATATCACGAACACAAGTATTTGAGTAACACAAAGCATTTAGTGATGATCTTAAAGTCATCGGAAACTTGCCCCATACCTCGTGTGTAACCAACTTCAGATCTTCGCGCAGCTGTCGCACTGGAATCAGCTGTTTATAAATTTGCTGAATAACGGTTCGGAGTATTGTTCACAAGTGTACAAAAGCGTTTTGCCAAAGGGAACGCAAAAAAAGTGATCAGCGATGGAATTCAAAAGTAAAGTGTGATTGCTTTATATTTAGCTGGAAAATTACAGCCAGCAATTGTTCGTGAGCTCAAATACCTTAATGTGAAAAAAGTTTTTGTTTATCGCACCATCACTCTTTACAATGATACTGGTAACATCGCAAAATGCCATGGAGGTGATCATCAAAAGACTGCAAGATGGTTCGGAAAGTGAAGAAGCGACTTGAGCGAAATCCACGACGAAGTGCCAATCAAATGGCTAAAGAACTGAAAATATCCGACCGCAACTTCCGACGCATATTGAAAAATTAGCTCAAGGTCAAGTCTTACAAGTTCCAAAAGGCCCATGATCTCACACTGAAGCAGCAACAAGTAAGACTTGATAGAGCGAGGCAGTTGCTTCGCTTGGCCGAAAGCGGTCAAATTCCGAACATTGTGTTTTCTGACGAAAAAATTTTTCCAATTGAGCAATTCGTAAACTCTCAAAACGATAGGGTTTACTTGACCCACTGTTCATACGATAACCTAAGTCATCGGTTGGCCACCAGGAGGCAGGAACCCCCACAAATAATGGTTTGGGCCGCTGTCACCGCAGATGGGCGCTCTCCAATTGTTTTCTTGGAGCCTGGCGTCAAAGTAAATGCGACATATTATCGGGAAAGTGTTCTGGAGGCTGCTTTGAAGCCGTGGGAAAACAAAAATTTCGGTCGCAAACCATGGACGCTTCAACAAGACTTAGCACCATCTCACAAAGCGCGAGTGAACCAAGAATGGCTGGAAAACATCGTTCCGAACTTCATTACGACCACACAGTGGCTCTCGAATTCACCAGATGCGAATCCAATGGATTATTCTCTCTGTGCCATTTTGGAGAGCAAGGTCCGAAGTAAAAAATACACCAGTCTCGAGATGCTGAAGAAAGCCATTGTCCGTGAGTGGGCCAAAATACCGGCAAGTCACATTCGTGCAGCTTGCGATTCGTTAGGTGGTCATATCGAGCAAAAGTGAATTGGTCCTGAATTTATGATTATTTTCGCACAATTTGTGCTTTAAAATAAATAAAAATAATTTTCCAAACCGAATTTATGGATTTTTTAATTCGTTACTTCGAGTGCCGGACCCTGTACATATATATCGTAAAGGTAAATAATCTGTGGAATTTAAAATGTATGTATGTATGAGAAATAGTTCTGGTTGAATGCTAATGTGGTTGCAATAAGCACGAAATCAAACTCGAATCCACTGTTTCCGATGACCATAAAGTCGTTAAAGGGGCAATGCAAAAAAATTTTCGCTTTCATAGTCAAGTTATCGCTTAAATCATCGACCATACATAACCAGAAACTTGTATAATCTTTCTTGCTAGAACCAAGCTGTAATTTGAATGAGAAAGAGTTGAAGCCGAAGGAGTTTTGTTAGCCGTTCTTCATCCAAGTGCTGTGCAGCAATAAACGCCAGGCACTAAGCACGCAACAATAATAAGAACAATAGTAACAACAACAACAAAGTCGATGCTTCGGTGTATACACTTGCCGGTACTTTGGCGCTTTGTTTAGCGTTTCGAGCTTTGGCGACTGCTTTTAAGCTTCGTTTCGCTGGCATTGACCAACTCACGCGCACTCCTTATGCATGCAACAAAGTGTCAGTCGGGAAAGTAATAAAACTGTAGTTTATTGTTGCTGTATGCTGCAGGCGTTTTTGTAGTAGCTTAGTTTTTTGTCTGCCCTTCAACTTTGCTTACTTTTATGGTAACGTGCAACTTTGCTTGGCCTTTGGTTCGTGTCTAATTTGCATTTATGAGTTTTATTAAAAGGCGTTACAAATTTTATTTATAATCGAGAGTACACTTCCGCCTGTTAGCTGCGTTGTGTCGGTGTTGCCATATTGTAGTATTTTAAACTAAAAACTTGCAACTTAAAAGTGTCGCCTTTTGTCGAAAGTTTTCCCCAGCTACTTTTACAACAAAACAAAAACAGATATATATATGTACATGCATGGGAAGCACATAAATGGCTGTGTGTACGTGTGTATGTGTGGAGTGCATTGTACTGCATGCATCTTTCACACCAGTCCAGCCGGTTACATAAAATACGAGCATTTCATTGCTAGCGCCTTTGTTGCTTTGGCTGGTGCGCAACAAAAAACTTCCGTGCAACCACACATTTGCTTTGCAAAAGTTTTCTCAATGTTAGCAAAAAACTTCGGCCTTGTATGGCTTGGCATGGCACGGCACGCTTTTGTGGCACGGCTTAGACATGTATTGGTGCGACATATGCAGTTTTCATCCTGTTAGTACACGTATTACTGCTGCTGCCGTTGCTCCTGGCCTGGTGCACTGGTTGTCTTGCTGGCTGCCGACGTTCCTACACCGCTTGACGCCGGCCGTTGTTGTGGCTGTGTTCTGGTTTTGCTTTGCAACTAGAGTTATTGGCATTTAACAACACATCGGAAGGAAACAATATGACAACAAAACGTACAACGGCAGCGCCAGTCACCAACAATACAGCGCTCGGCTTTCTCGCTAACCTGACTAGCCGCCGTGCGCTTTTTATGCGCTCGCTCTTCCGCCTTGCTTCGTTCAGCAGCAGCTTAGGAAGTGATAAACATGTAGTGCTTTTTCTTCCTTCCTGTTTGTTCTTTTTACAACGTTTTTC